>NC_045737.1:590000-789093 GCF_008692095.1 Etheostoma spectabile | reverse complement strand
TAGTCAATGCAGGGACGCAGGGATTTGTCCTTCTTCTCCACGAAAAAGAACCCCGCTCCAACTGGGGACGACGATGGACGGATAATGCCGGACGAGAGAGATTCCCTGATGTACCTCTCCATGGCCTCCCGCTTGGGCCGGGACACACTGTACAGGCGGCTAGTAGGATAGGGGGACGTCGGGGAGCAACTCTATAGCACAGTCATAGGGCCTATGGGGAGGCAACGATAGGGCCTTGGCTTTACTGAACACGTCGGCTAGACCCATGTAGTCCGGCGGGACCGTGGATAAGTCGGGCGGCGGCTCCGCCGAGGCAGGACCCCCTTCAACCGGCGGAACCGCGGAGCCCAAACACACGGAGTGACAATGGTCACTCCAACTCAGGACAGTGAGACGCTGCCAGTCAATAAGAGGATTGTGGAGGGTCAGCCACGGGAATCGAGGATAAGCGGAGTAGTGGGAGCTGACATGACTTAAAACACATGGTCTCACGGTGGTTACCGGAGAGGATCACCGTGACGGGCACAGTCTGATGGGTTATGTTGGCTATGTGTGGCCGTCAATAGCGGTGACCCGAAACGGGGATCTATCTAGGGGAACCGGCTCGTTTGGCGAGATTAACGTCAATAAAATTGTCCTCTGCACCGGAGTCAATAAGGGCCGCGAGATGCAGCGAGAGAGCCCCATATTGCAGGGTGGCAGGGTCTGGAATAGGGGCCGGGCTCGTCAGAATCCCCACCTTTACCGACGAGCCTGGTCTTTTGGCCGGGACGGACATGCGGCTATACGGTGAGTGGACATCCCACAATACAGGCACTCACCTGCCAGAAGGCGCCGGCTCCGTTCAGCAGAAGACAGATGAGCACGACCCAGCTGCATAGCTTCCTCCGCTGAATCACCGGGAGCGTCGACCGGTGGAGAAGCAGGACCTGTCGGGGAGGACGGTCTGCGAAGCCTGGATGGAGCCGCAGTCCGTCTGGTGGAATCCGGCCGGCTGCCCTTCTCGCCTCTCCTCTCCCGTATCCTGTTATCCAGTGCAATAGCCAGAGAGATAAGGTTATCAAGGTTGTCGGGATCCTCCCAAACGGCTAGTTCGTCCTTTATGCTGCCGCATAAACCGTTCACGAAAACCCTACGCAGCGCTTCCTCATTCCACCCGGTGTCAGCAGCCAGCGTCCGGAATCCCACCGAATAGTCCGCCACGCTGTCCACTCCTTGCCGGAGATTCAGCAAGCACTTAGCTGCACACCCTACATAATCGGGGTGGTCAAAAACAGCTTTAAAGTCAGAGGCAAAGTCATTAAAAGAGAACTCTGAGGTGAGACGGCTGGAACAAACAGCTTCTGCCCAAGCTAGAGCCCTGCCTCGGAGTAATCCAATAACGTAATGTACCTGTAGGAGCAGACGGGGAGACAGGAACTGGAGGAGCGAGGGAGACGGACAGTTTATCTACCTGCTCGGTAAGTCTGGTGACTTGGGTAATGAGTTGCTGGTTGTTCTCCAGCAGAGAGCAGAGTAGTTGGTCATGCTGGCCGAGTAAGACGCCCTGGGAATGGATAGCCCGCTGGGCGCCGTCCCCGCTAGTAGCCCGTGGTGATTCCGTGGAGTCCATATTGGCCAGTTCGTTCTGTAGTGGGTTGGGTTGGACCCAGACACAGAAACAACACAGGCTAGAGGATGACGGTAAAGAAAAAGGTTTAATCCAACAAAAGACACGTGGTACAGGTACAGGTGGTGGAGGTATGGATGAGGGTTCCAAGGAGAGGGTCTGGAGGAAACTGCAACATGAACGGCGGGATACAAACACTGTGACGAAAACAAAAACAAAGTAGTCGATAGCATAGCAGGTGAGCAAGTGCACTAAAGACTGGCCAAGTACCACTTAGGGGTTAGCAACGAACTGGCGCTGAAGAGGTGGTCAGCCCGGGTTAATATACTGGGGCGCATGTGGATGATGGAATAGATTGCAGCTGTGGAGCTGGAGTAATGAGGATGGGTGCAGCGTGTGGAAGCGGATGGCAAAGTGTGCCACGCCTCGGACGATTGCTATGGTGACCTTTTGGACGACAGACGTCAGGACGGGACACCCAAGGGAATGGAAGCACCGACAGCACCCGACCCATGAATCATAATATGCTTTTTGGCAGTTCCTTTTCCTTTCTTATGTTATATGCTTTATGTGCAGTATCAGGTTACACAAGTGAAAAAGAAAAAGTTACCCAAAGGGACTTACACGAAACAATGTCAATGCAATTCAATTTAGTTTGTAATCAATCATGAACAAGAGTATCTCAAGACACTTTACAGATAGACCACACTCCAGGAATTTACAAGGACCCAACAGTTCTAATAGTTCCTCCAGAGCAAGCAACGTGCGAGAGTGGCAGAACTTCCTTTTAGGCAGAAACTCGGTCAGACCCGGGCTCTTGGTAGGCGGTGTTGAGGGCGGTTGGGTTGAATGACGAGTGGCAATACCAAAATAGACAAATTGTATGTTGTACCATCTTTGTCGCAGTTCATGCATAGCAGGGACGCTGGACGCATACAAGGCACAGCAGCGTGAGCAGGACATTAGCAGCGTAGCAGGTCGTAGTCCGGAGTGGCATGGGCACGCAGGTGTAGCAGTGAACATGCATCACAAGACACCTAACTGTGCACCAACTGCTCCAAACAGCTGTACTGTAGTCCAGCCTTTACTTCTGTGACGAACGCTTGTCACTTTGTAACACCCGTTATAATGTTCGCCTAGCTGTTACAGTGCCACGCCCTCATCCTCTGCTTTGACTGGCTATTAGTCCTTACCTAGGTACTGCACATGTGTGACTTCCAACAAAGATGGAACAGAGGTGAGACGCCTCACTCGGTAGCTAAAACAGAGAGCTCAACACACAGGGTGAAAAGGGGAGCTGCAGGAATGTGCAGTACGACAAAAATATGTTTTTTGAAAATTAAAATTATACTGGTACAACCTCTAAATACAATTATGAACCTGAAAATTTGTGTAATATGAGCTCTTTAAAGAACATTTTTCTGTTGATCATGTTCAATTGACTTTGATTAAATGTTGTTAAAGGGGTGATAGAATGGTTATATAGAGTATGTCACGTTGTTCCTTAAGGTCTCCTGATAGGGTAACATTTGTTGGGCTGAAAATGTAAAAAATGAAAGCTTTTGCTGGTCTTTTGGCCCTCATGCCACCCTGTTAAATTGACATGGATTGAAACGAGAAGTGTTCTGCCTAATATCGTCTGCTCATGAATATTTAAATAAGCTGCACGCTGTTTGGACATGACCAACAGCACTCACTAAAACATCCAAGGTGGAGATAGCATGGATACTTTAGGTGTTGAACCGTACCTGTTTGAGCCTGAATCAGAGGAAGGATCTGATACAGAGGAGCAACCTGCCAGTAGATTGGAAATAACTCCTTTTAGACTGGTAAGTTTTGTCATTTAGCATTTACTTGCATTTTCAACATATAAGCCTAAGCATAACTTTGTATTAGGTTTGTTTTTACCATTGTATGCAACATAAGTTATTAATTTGCACACAGAGAAATATTTTACAACTTGTACCCTCACAATTTCAGTCAAGATGTCCAGTTGGCTGAAAAGTTAGTGGCAGTTTGTAAAAGTTAGTGGCCAGTTTGTAGTGGGCAGTTCATAGAGCTGCTCACAACAAAAGTCTCTTAGTCACTATTGTAATGTTGTTACCGTACACCCTCCTGCTGAATAGTGATTGATTGTGATTATGAGTTACGTACATTCTTTGCCTTGTAGTAGTAATATGTTATCTTACCACAGGACGTCCATTTAGCTGGACAGGAGCCTACTATTTTTGTTCAGTTTGTATAAAAATAACAGCAGGCTCACTGTGTTTTTTTTTTTACAAGTCTTGAAATGACCCGGGTTCCTGAGGAGATAACCTGTATGATTGACCACCCTGGCCTTCATCCTGTGTGCCTCAATATATATTCTTTGCAAAATGCAGTGACTATTTACAGAGTTGACCATGGCCGGGTGAGAATCAGAGGGATGGAAAGGTGAGGCCAATTTATACCACTATTAGCAGTTCAAGTATATGAATAAAACGTTTATAACATTACCCATTGATCATTGGTTCAGCATTATTACAAAAACACACTGTATTATTAAGACAACAAAATGAAAAACTTTATTTTGTTTCAAAACAATCATCCAGTGTTATACTCTGAAATCTGAAAGATAAAAAATGTGATTTTCCACTACACCCTGTTCTCTTTGCAGGCAATGCAGACAAATGGCCTATAGGACCTTTGTGAGCTGGTGCTGGGATTTTGTTCGTGTCGTTATCCCCTCTTGTGTGGTGCAGCATATACAGAGGGAGTTACTGGATGCTTCAGGACAGAATGTCGGGTTCAAGTCCCCCCCCCCCTCGACTGAACCGTGACACATGGTCAGCAACAGCATCGTCCATGGAAGGCCTGTAGAGCTGAGCACACAGGTCCTGGGGCACAGGAATCTGCCAGACTGCTTCCAGATAAGGAATGGATGATCTCCTCAAACACCAGTCGCATCAGGTCTAAGACATAGCCTATTGTGTGTGTGAAAAGTCATTTTTAGCACCTATACCATTGCACATATGGATTTGTTGTTTGTAGTATCTGAAAAGTTTTTTTTAGTGCCTATACGATGCAAATTTTTATTTTTTGTTTGTAATAAAAATGCCTAAACTTACAAATTGTTGGCTCTGTCTTCACTTGTTCGACAGTGTAACCTCCCCTTTTGGCCTTTGGGAACAGAAATCTGTACATTAGTTTCCCCTTGGCTGTCTTCCGTTGTGGGCGATCAGCATTCTCTTTGAAGTGCATGTCAGCAAGATACAACCTAAAACAAAAAACATAAATTTTGTACCATAATTGTATAATTAACTGTTACACACACCAAGCAAAATACTCCAGTTAACTCACAGCAAAAGCAGTTGCTAAACCTCTAAGCTGTGCCAAAGCTAAGTACTCTAACCAGTACTCCAAAGTACTCTAACCAGTGTTGTTACAAGTGTCTTGCAGTTAGAGCAGCTTAAAACTGAAACGATTTGCATTTAGAAGGCCGGCAATTAGGCTTGATGTCTCTAGACCATTGCTCATGACTCACACCTTCACTGAACAAGACCAGTTTCTGCAGACAATTTGTCCCCCATTCACATTTGCCTTTTCTAAAGACTTGTTTTGTTCAATGATGAAGTTCATAGGGAGTATACATACCTGCATATCATTCCAATTAAGGGGAAAACAACATTGTGGGAGCAAACCGCTGGATGACACTGTGGAATGAATCCACAGCTGGAAATGATGGCTAAGCTTTTCAACATCAGTAAGGTTTCTCTTGTTTGTTAGGACCTTGTCAAGTCTGTTCAGAGCTGA
This sequence comes from Etheostoma spectabile, assembly GCF_008692095.1. Classification (NCBI taxonomy): domain Eukaryota; kingdom Metazoa; phylum Chordata; class Actinopteri; order Perciformes; family Percidae; genus Etheostoma; species Etheostoma spectabile. The sequence goes on along the minus strand of NC_045737.1, from coordinate 783,692 downwards.
CGTGCCCATGAGAAAGTCAATTTAAACTGTAATTTAAAACCATGACTGTTAAAGATACACACAAATGTGTAATCATTGCTTTAGAATACAGACTTGGTTGAAACCACTTGCTATGGTCCTTTGAGGTTTTTGGTGGATATACACACTTGGTGGAAGGCTGGGTCAGAATGTGGACATCCTGAATGTGGTTCAACAAAGACTTCCATTTCGCTACCTTCTCAGTTCCATGGACGGAGCTTGTGGCAAACCAATAAAGGTGGTTGACTATGTTTTTATGCCACTTTTTCACCAAAGCACAGTCCTTGTCTTTGCCAAGTTGATCCAGCTTCTTTGACAACTGTAGTGAAATTAACATAGTTAGATATACAAATTGTTGAGTGTTCATATATTTTTGAAGTTTTCGATAACTTCACAAAAGTGTCCAATAATCTACATCATTAGAATGTAATAATTATACATATAAAAATAAAGATCAGATTACCTTTTGCTACATGCCATATGTCATAGTAGTGGGTGATTTTACGTTCTCTCAGGAACTTTTGGATCTAACGGTGACGATCAGTGATATTACAGTCCAACTTCACACCACTTCCATGTAGGAGGTCCAAGCTTCTTATAAGACCCTCCTTCCCCATGTATGAGCTTTCCCCCACCTCGTTGCTCTGTGTAGAATAAAAGACACACATACAACAGGTGTCCATTAACATTTTGCCATTGTGTATCAAAACAGGTGATTGTGTACATACACCTTTCTGACCATTTTGACCACATGTGTAACATTGATAAGACAAATAAAGCTTATAATGGGTTCTAATGACACTAATGTAAGTACCACTTGTGCATGTGTCTGTGATCTATGGCGTCAGGCCATTCACACACCATGCATGCTCACGCCGCGCCTGAGACGTGCGTGTCACGCAAGCAGTGTGCAAGCTCTATTCTGTTCACATGGGAGAGGAAATAAAAATGGACACGCCACGTAGCTGACATGCTCACGTGACGCAACCAGTATGTGGCCGCCCTTAGTCCAAATGATTTCAATACTTGCACCAGCTGTATGTCTGCGATTTCGGTGGGCTGCACATTCATCGTTATGTAGCTCCCATACTTTGCAGAATGTCCTAGAATGTAATGGTTTTTAGATTTTTAGTCAACAAACAAGAGAGTGTAATTATTTAGTGGACGGCAACACCTTACCTGAAATACTTGTTATAATGCATACATAATGGATAACCCCGACCTCTCTCTCCACCCCACACTGGTCCAACAGAGAGCAGCTTCTCTAAGAGGCTCCGACAGCTTTCGCTGACGCACGGACCACTACAGGAAATCATTCCTACCACAGGCAATAAACTCTTTAACACATTATCACTGGGTGCTAGATAAGAGCCTGAGACACCACAATCCTGCACTAAGTGCAACCTGTACAATTGGTTTATTTACATTTTAGCATACTATTTAAGCAGTTGCACATTTTGTTTTCCCATCCTGTATATATTCAAATATTTGTTCTTATATTTTTATTTCTATTATTATTATTATTTCATGTATATTGTATGTATGTATATTGTATCCTAGTATTTCACTTTTGTTTATATTCTGTGCTGTGTGACTGATGTATGTTTGCTGCTGTAACACCATAATTCCCCATTTTTTTGGGATCAATAAATATCTATAATATAATCTATCTATAATAATAATCTATCTATCTATCTATCTATCTATCTACTATCTACACATTCAGACAGAAAGAACTACAGTGTACCTGGTGAGTCTGCTCCCACATCACCCCCGGTGATAACACTCTTTGCCTCACTCAGCATTTTAAGCTTTTGTATTTGCCATTCAGTCAATTTGTGGATTATAGCTGGTTCCAGGTATGTCCTGGCATGTCTTCTGAAGGCATCATAAGTATGTGTTCTCAGCTGCATTGCCTCAAAAATCTATACAATGATCACAGTACCTTTTTTCATTTTCAAAAATGAAGCACCACAAAAGTAAATGTCAGCAGACAGCTGAAGGTTGCCCATAGGGGTGCTTCCAGTAACTGGCGGACTCTTCCACTGTCTGAATAACTGCCAGTGAGGGCATAGTTGGTCAATACAGGACATTACAGACCCTTGTGCACACAGGGCAGGTCTCAAACAGGCTGAGGAGGCATTGCTCAAAAACAATGTATTTTGCATCAATCTTGAGGATCATGGCCTGCATAGGGAACATCTGCAACCACCTCCTCCTCAAATTCAACAACGTACTGCTGTGATGCAATAGTAAAAGCCATCTTCAACACACAATCTAGCATTCAGTCATATCTTTTGTATACAGACACATTCATACCTATTGTCCAAATTATTTTCACCAGCCTCCCCCACAAAAGGAAATGCAATTGATTGAGATCAGACCAGTCAGCGATAATACAGATGAATAGTTGTGTTCCTACTGTAAATAGTTCACTAATGTGTTGTGAATGGCTCACACATTTGATGAAAGTAGCTACTCAGTCATCATGGTAACATTCTTAGATAACACTGCTCTGCTAAATGCTACTCAGTCATAATGCTACACAAACACCATAAGACGTCTGGTTTTGTAAGAATAATTAGAAAGGTTACCTTTGCTTCGTATGTGAGGTCTTAATGTCATATGAGACAGTTGTGTCCCGCGAGATGCCACACGTGGAATATGTTTCTTGTGATGTACTCTAAAATTAAAAAAATGTGTAAATAAATATACTGACGCCTATATATATATATATATATATATATATATATATATATAATATATATATATATATATATACACTGTTCTCACGAGATTGACTAGATATCATTTGAAATAAAAACGTTTCCAGTTGTGTTGTCGAAGCAAACGGGATCAACATAGCTAGCTAACTAGGTCAGCAGCGTTACAGCTTAGCTAGCAACCAAACTATCAGGATTCTACTCAGTTGCAGTTAGCTTTCTTGCTGAAATACCAAAAAAATTAACCTGACAAAGTGGACAAACATGTATTGTGAACTGCAGATGTAGCTACATGACAACACAGGGTATTTATTCAAATGAAACAGTTAGGAAAATAATACGTTAGCCCCTTTGCCAATACACTTGATCATCACACATTCTACCTGTGCTAGCTACAGGACACATTAGCATCGTTGGAACAGCCCCTTTTTTCAGCAACAGCGGCTTAGCATGATTTAAATTGTCCAAAGTTTTGAAAACTGTCTTTGGTAAAATGGTTTGAGCAAATTAATAATTGAGTATCAAACTTCACAGGGATCTCCTTATAGTAGAGTGACCAGATTTCTCAGACAAAATTACATTTTGGACATTTTCAGCTCAAAAGCGGAATTACCTCCAAAACACGTCAGGTTTTTATTTTTGTAAAACTTAAAACAGGGACACTAGACCTAGAGCTGTTTCCCCCAACAGACAGCATTACAGAAAGGATTTCTAAGGAGGTCGACCTTTCTGTTAAAGATTAAGATCCTTTTTTAAAACATAAAAGTCCGCGAAATTGCGTTGGCTAAACCCACCAGACTCCATGTAAACAATCAGTAATTTTAGCATTGTAAAACACGGCTTTCTAAAACATCTCTGAGCTCTGAGCAGCACTGCTTGATCGGCTCCGTTTGGTCAGTGTTTTCTTTCTTTCACTCCAATTTCGGGTCTGTAAGTCACAGTGAAAACCGGGGACATTTCCGGGGACAGATCCAGGTCACCAAAACCGGGGACGTCTGGTCACCCTGCCTTATAGAGAAACATCAGCCATGCCCGTTGAGTGGTTGCTTCCTTGAGAAGACTATGAGAAGTGTCTCCGTTCCCTGTACAGCCTGGAGCACTGCATTTACGACCCTGGTTCAATGTCAATATCCTAGAAAATATTCCAAACTTTCTTCTTTGTAAATCCCGTCAAAGAACACGAGCAGCGTTCTCAGTCAGACATCCACTAGACCTAACTACATTCTGAACTGTTCTCAGGTCAGTGGCCTGAATGTACATTTTGGGGTGTGACCGTTCTCTTAATACATCCTGAGATGTTGACGTCATCTTTAAGCTTTGTTGGGATTTGCCTGTTTTCAGCGTCAGTTTCAAAATGTGAGATTTGCAGAGGACAGGCATGTCAATATGATTTTAAGCTTCTATGTATGTCCAATTTACCCACCGAATTGTCGTTATTTACATATGACAAGGTAAAATGTTTTGCATTCTATCACTCCTTTGAGCAATAAAACTTGAAAACTTACAAGGGGGATTGCTTTTCATAGGCCCTGGCCTGCTAACAGCGTAACTTTCAGCTACATGTCAAAGGTAATTGGTAGTTTTCAAAAGCTCATTTTCCTTTTCTTTGTAGTTAACCTGTTACAGAAAGCTTGCTGCTGGATTCATTTTTTTCCTGGTAACATTGTTTCTTTAGACACCATGGAGGAAAAATCCTTGCAATAGCTGTTTTCTTAATGTGATGTTGGATCTGGTACCAACCATCTGACCGCCTACAAAGCCACTTTAATCATGCAAATCAGCAGAATCTGAAAATTAATCCATCAACTGCCTCTCTGCATGATTTACACTTTCATGATGCACTGTCTGGAGGAGCACTTCAGGAAGAGTGGGAATGCCAAGTAGATGGACACAGAAGCTAGTGTCAGTGAGTTGTTTTCAGCATTTTGTTTAAGGAGGTACTGTGTTCACAAATGTGGCTGTTCAGCAGTGTTGAAACACATTAGGGAGGCTGTGCACTGTCTCAGAGTATTGCCCCAGACAACATCTTTACACACAGCCTAATCTATATCCACAACGTTCCACTTCTGGGATTGTTCAGATGCCACTGGAAATTCGGCAGGATGGCTTTCATTTCGGCCGGATGTCTATTACTTTTCACTTCTTTTGTGTTGCCGTTCTAAACTCTGGTCGATTTAATGAGGACTATGGTGAACTGCTCCTCAGATCTCTGCAGGGTAAATCCAGACAGCTAGCTAGACTATCTGTACAATCTAAGTTTTCTGTTACACAACTAAATCAGTCTTTGAACGTGCACGTTCCACCAACACAAGTTCCTTCCCGAGGCTATTTTGCAGAGGTGCCATTGGTCCGTGCGGCGCTTAGCACCACCCAAGATGATTAGAATTGGTTTAAAGAAATGGCAATAAACCAGAGCATGTTTTTCTCTATCCCCGGAATGCTGTGTGGACTAGCCAGACCTTCCTCTGGCACAAGTTACACTCAGTGCCTTTACATGCACAGCATTAACAAGGGTATGATCTTACCTGGGCTAAGTTCTCTTCATATATGTACATGAGCGGGGAGGAATGGAAAGAATAACAGTAACTCTACTTCCGGTACAGGTGGCACTCTGCCAACATACAACTGGTCGGAATAAGGCGTTTTCTTCCAGTTGACCTTTGTCAAAATCACAACAGCTTGGAGAGTGGGGAGAACATGGACGACCTTTCAAGACATACATTTCGTACTCACCATGTCAAAGTCCTCAGTAGGTTTAAAGGTTGTTTTTGTCGCCATTGCTTCCACCTGCCCTCTTCTATTTCTGGGTCAAATACATTGCATCAGAGTTGGGAGGGGCGGTTATAGTCTCCCATTGCCGGACCTTCCTCAACAGTGGTGCGGAGGAGGGTCTGGCTAGTCCACACAGCATTCTGGGATAGGAGAAAAACATGCTCTGGTTAATCGGCATTTATTTTAAACCAATCACAATTGTCTTTGGCGGCACTAAGCGCAAGACAGAGCCGCGGTGCCGCTGCAAAATAGCCTCGGGAGTATTGTGAATACACACTAGGGCGGTTATAACCTACGGAGCATGCACAGATGTATAACCCGAGCTTACCCCGGTTAAAGTGTACAGTATATATTTAAGAATACACTGGTTACTAAATAAGTTTTCTTGGGTTGTTAACCCGGTTATGAGATTCCGATTTCAACCAGAGTAAGGTGTTTATATGGCGTTTTAAAAACCTGGGTACTGCCTTAATCTGAATATAATCGGATTTTCAAACTGACCAACATTGGTGACTTTTCAAACGAAAGAAAGTAGGATGGCTCGTGATAGCGGCTTTAGAAAATTAGAGACCTGAGAACTGTCAATAACACACTGCTCTTTAATACTTTTGCAAGAGGATAGTCAAGAATGGAAATGGGGATGTATTTTGTTCTTTTAATGTGTCCCAGTTTGGAGAGTCATCATTTTCTTTTAGTTTTCACAAGACCAAGATATTTTAACAAACCCTCCATTGTCTTCTGGCTGTTATGTAAACCAAGAAACTTATCTTAGGCAATGAATTACAAATGTCGACTACCTGTGGTCTTTTATTTTAAGTCTGCTTCTCATGTGAGGCATTTAGCAACGTTGTTACTGCCAATTTCACACCTCTCTGACAACAAATCCAGTCACAGATGCCAAAGAAAGTATGAACAAGATAAATGTCATCTGGTTTACAAAAAATGGAACTTGTATTCAGCAGATAACAGATGTGATGCACCGTATGCTGTCTATCCTGTTCAATATGTCCTCTTGAGAAACACACCTACCTTAGACACACACACATACAAAAGGATTTACTCAAGAGTTCATCTAAGCTCATTACTCCTATGGGCACTTGTGTGCATACAAATCACATTTCTGCTAGTATTCTATGTTGATTGTGGCAGCTTTTCCGAACTGATTTTCCTCAGTCTTGTGGTAAACGTTATGTACGCCCCTTGTGTGAACTGCTGCTGTGTGCGTTGGCTTCAGTTAACACTTTTAATCGTGTTTCATTGGGCTGGCGTGGCAGAATGCTTGACTTTTTGCTTTATCTGAAGAAAGATTAGATGCTACTGCTGTAAAAGAAGAGGTCAAAAAAGCAACACAACACAAAAACAACTCTTTCCATTGAGCTGTGACCAGGCCCGCATTAACCTGCAGTTAGGCAGTATTTGTATTTAAATAATTTACAATAATATTATAGAACAATTCATGGTGAAAACAGCAAGAAAACATGTAGGTGACAATTCAACATATAAAAACATAATATAATGCATTAAGGCCCTCAAATATGTATCCACCTGTTGTGGTTGTGGATTTTTCTGTTGCCAGTTTGCACATTTTTGTTGCTGTTTCCTGTTTTGTTTATTGATTATTGTGTATTTGTTCTGTTTTCTGTTTCCTCCCTTGTCTTGTCTCGTTGTAGTTCCTGTCTTTTGTCTTCCCATGCGTGTCTGTATGTTCTGTTTTCTGTTTTATTTTGATAGTCTGGTTTTCTGTCTAGCCTTGTCTAGTTATACTTCCTGTGTTTTCAGCCCCACCCTGATGTGTTTCACCGGCTGTATCACCTGTTCCGTGTTTGCTCGTTACCTCGTGTATTTAGCCTCTGTGTTCCCTTTGTCTTGTGTCAGATCATTTTTTGTTTTTCCTATCAGTGTGTTCACTTTGTGCCTGTGTTTGGACTCTTCCCTGCTGTCTTTCTTCTCCTGTGAGTTTTCTCTGAGTTTTTTCCAGCCTTTTGTTTTTTGTCATAATTTTTGGACATTCATTGTTGCCTGCTTCCTTGGGACTCCTTGTGTTGTTTACTGCTTTTTGGATCCCTTGCTGGTTTCTTCTGTAAGAAATTCTGCCCTTTTTGTTATTAAATCCTGAAATGCAAACTTATCCTGCCTTATCTCTGCATTTGGGTCCCCAATTCCCTGAACTGTAACACCGCTTCTAGATCAACTTCTCATTTTATGTTATCTCTGCTCATCAACACACATCTCTCCCTACTCTTTTGCCTTTTCTTGTTGAGCAAATAACCTCTTTCAGTGTGTCGCTTTAATGATATATTAAGTCATTTTAATTGATTTATAAACCCCTGGACTGTATTAGCTTAAATGTATTTCAGCAAGATTTCTGCTCATGTTTAAAACTTTGTGCACATTCAAAATAAAACTCAAAAAATCCCATCTGTGTTCTGAGATTTGGAAGAGTTGTGATATTTTGATTAAAAAGTTGTTATATTAGGAAAATAAAAGTCGTAACTTGATACAAGTGGTAACTTGATGCAGTCACAATATTTTATGAAAAACTAAAAATCCACCTGCCGTACAGTCTGCTGTGCATTACGTTATTCTTTTGCAGTACAGCAGTGCACAGGCCGTCTGACAGACACAGACCCCTGTTTGGGTGTATGAATGAGACAAAGTTTAGAGAAGTGGCTGCACGCTGCACTGCAGTAGGTAGAAATCTACAGCAGAAATACATGAAGCAGGCATGTACGCATCACCACACTTCTGCAGCAACATGCACAGCAGAGTGCCTCCGTTATAATCATCAGAAGCAGCTACACAGAATAAAGAAGCTGCGCTGCTCGTCTCTATTTTTACAGAACGGAGACAGAGAGTGACGGACGGGTCTGTCATAGCTTTGTGTGTTTGTGCCTGGCCATATTAGCAAGTCTGAACCAACAAGAAGACAGAGGAGTAGGCAGCGTGCAACTTTGGTGGCGGGCTTTAGGCTGCCCACCCAATCAGAAGTTAGAAAGGCACTCGTATTTTTAGTGCTAATTATTCCATTGGCTGAACACATTTTCTTATATCTTGTTTGGGTGGATTGAGTGATGGACAGAAAATTCGACAAAGAAGAAATCAATGTTAATTTTTTATTGGCTCATGAAAGGCCCCTCTTCTTTATAGGCCCCTTGGTTTTGACAGTGAGACGAAATTCACAACCATGAACATTGGGAAGTTCCAATTACATACACATAGACTGCGATTTGCCAGGGAAATGCATTGGATTTTGATCCTTTCTGGTCTATACATCCCAGTCTATAGTTCCACAGAACGATAATATTCGGGCCCTTGCTCATCCTATTTAGTTGCTACAGAGCCCCTGGACGCCAGCTGTCCAAAATATCAAATTATCACAATGTGACTAGTGCACCAGCACTGTCTTCTTTTTCATTCATTCAAACCTTTATTTAACCAGGAAAAAAAACTTGAGATTAGTCATCATAAAAAACCTTCTAAAAAATGATGTTCCCATACAACTACTGTAAAATCCATTTTCAATTACATTTGGGGGGAAACATTTGACCAAGATCATGTTAGAGTTTTACAAAGTCATCGTAGCACTTTTTGTAACCTTTAATTTATGTAAGATATTTTAGCCCTCAGTCATTCAGTCATTCAGTCTCATTGCAGTTTGTGAAATGGTCACTTTATCTATTGTTGTATTTATCTATCTATTGATTTGTGTACAGGTCACATTAATGTCGTTATGTTCGCGTGTTGATTACGACTTTTGAAGTAATGTATTTCAATGGGAAGCCTATTTCATGATCACAGAACGATTACGGTAACAAGTAGTATTGACAAGCTTAAAATACGCACAAGGAGGTTGGTCGGGGTGGTGGATGGGTCAAACAACACAGGACTTTCACCCAGGAGACCGGTGACTGGGGACCGCGTGTTGCAGTTATTTTCTGTGTTATTCTCTTCCTTACCACAACTGTCCTCTTGTTGTCAGTGCGTCCTGTGTGTGAAGGTACTTTTCCTCGGTGTTTTTTCCTAACCACAAGCATCCTGCTGTTGTGGCCGGCGTGTGGCGTTTTATTTCCCTGTTTTTGCGTGCCACAGAGACGCGGGTCATGTCCCCGCACAAGCTTTTTCCACGTCCCATATGTAGCATTTCATTTCCCCATTGTTGCATTCCCCAGAGCCTCCCAGTGTCACGGCAGATTGTGAAATGGTCACGTTCGAAAATCGTAACCTGTACATGAAAAAAACGACAATAACGTGAACGTACAAGGACATGTTGAAACAAACGTAACCTGGCTAGGTGGTGTGTGCACAGTCTGCCCGAGGATTGAACACTGATTCTATGTAGGCTTGGAAAGGCTTGGGGTAAAGGGGGTCTGCGGCTGACAGAGCCCCACACCGGTATCTAATTTAACCATGGGCCTCAATGGGGATTGACTTCATTTTGGAGCCAGCCTCAAGTGTGCATTGCACACATTGTGAACTGCAGTTTTTGGAACTTGCATGTGTGCTTAATGTCTCAAACCCAGAGGTTGCTGCTTGACAATGACAGTCATTTGCTTATGGCTTTTTATGCTTTGTTTTTTTGACTTTCTCTTCAACCCTAATGGCTTTATAGACAAAGTTCCAAAATTGGAAGGTTTTCTTGCACAAGGTGCAACTGGATTTAGATGTGTTATTTTCAACGGGCTTCAAATCAACACTAAATGAGCTGTTCTCAAGCCAGATCTTGGTGAACTTGCATTATCTTATAAGATGAAAGTAATGTTACAGTCTTTGCCGATTGTCCACACACTGAAATCAAAAGTATTACACAATTATCCAAACCTTACACTCAAGGAGCAAAACTTTGGCCTAGATGTTCACCACTATAAGCACAATGTCAGCCTCAAACTTTTTGTAAAACAATACACACAGTGACATTAAACACACTTGCATACATTCAACACAGAAGTATATCATGTTGTCATTTCATTGTAATTGCACAGCAATGATTGTCAAATTACCACAACTATGAGCCAATCTGTGAAGCACAGCCATCAGGTGTGCAAACACATAATTGCTTAATTGTAGACACACCAATTAGGTTTAAGCACTATAACGATGCAAAAAACTTTTTTGTTGTGATTCTCCATGTCGACTGATTTGGGTGTATTGAGAGGACTACATTTTATTGTCTGCAGTAGGGGTGGGCGATTTATATCGTCTATGATAATATTGTGACTGTTGTGTTAAAAATGTGCAAATTGACATCAAGTATTTAAATTACTTCAAAAAAACACTTTAGAACACGCATTAAAATTACCCATTCACTAAATCAGAGGTGCGTGCAGCAGAAGCCCTTGGCTGTAGCAGGGCAAGTCACATGATCGCTATTGGCCCTACGTGGTCACATCATCTCTCACAGGCATGGTTACCGCGCATGACTGCAACACCAGTGGGTAGGCTAAATATTTGACAGAAGGAGACAACATGCAGACACCCATGACTGATTTTGCACAAAAGACGGCACTCTGCAAGGTGTGTCGGAAACATGTTGCTGTTAAAAGCAGCTTGACACACTTGTTTCACAACCTGTGAACCAACCATGGCAAGCTAGTTCTGGGGAGTTATTCCGCGGAGTCCTTATGTTCTTTTTCCCCCAGCATGTTTCCTCGGATCAGGGAGGCTCCAAAATCATGGTTGCAGCTGTTGCCACGGTCTCGCTACACGTTCCGTTCTGCGATGCCATGTTACATCCTGCCACGATCTGCGTTGCCCTGCTAAGTCCTGCTGTGCCTTGTTATGCCGCACAGTGCCCTATTGTGCCACGAACTACTACAAAGAACCACTCTTCATTCTTACCCCAACCGGCCCGTCAGACGCCGCCTACCAAGAGCCTGGGTCTGTCCGAGGTTTCTGCCTAAAAGGAGGTTTTTCCTTGCCACTGTCGCACTGTTGCTTGCTCTGGTGGGAACTACTAGAACTGTAGGGTCCTTGTAAATTCTGGAGTATGGTCCAGACCTACTCTGTCTGTAAAGTGTCTCGAGATAACTGTTGTTATGAATTCATACTATTAATAAAATTTAAATTGGCAAGGAATACCAAGAGTATTAAAAACTTTGCAACTCCGTTGCCCAAGAAAACCCCACATCGGCTAAGGTACCTGCTGCACAACACACTCAGCAAACTGGCTGTTGTTTAGCAAAAAGGTGACTTACAATAATAAAACCATAAGATGGCCATTGCAAATGCTATCAAGTTTATAGGAAAAGACAGGCTGCCGATTCAGCTGGTGGTGAGAGGAGGCTTTATAGAACTCATGAATACCCTTGACCCCAGTCATACAGTGCCAAGTCGAGTGTATTTCAGCTCAACTGATCGTTCCAAATTATATGACTCGAATGTTGCCGAACTGTGACAAATAAGCTGCAGGAGGTGTCACACTTTGCAGTCACTACAGATTTATGGTCGAGCGGAACATCCAAGCCGTAAATTTCCTTGACGGTGCGTTTCATAGACGAATCTTGGCTACTTCAGCCCTTTTGTTTGCCAACATCTTACTTCCCAGATGACCATACATCATTGCTGAAGGTCTAAAGGATGCCCTTAAGGTCTAAAGGATGCTCTCACATAAAATGCAGTTGATGTTAAAGTTATTTTATTTTTTAGAATGACAAATAGATTTTTTTTTTCAAAAAGGAACAAAAATAGGCATAGCTTTTGCACTAGTTGTGTTCAATTGACCATTGAACAAATACTACATTAAACTAACAGTAATACAATTGCAAAAAATAAATGCATAACTGCAATAAACCAATGCATACAAAGTTTGTGTAAACGTAGGCTACTTTTAGACCAACATATCTAACAAGGACATCACATCATTAAACTGTGAAATTGGCTCACAATAAATGTACTGTAAATATGAAATATTTTCCAGAGAAGAGCATGAGGGATCCTAGAGTAGACAGAGCCATTGGAGTTTGCAGAAGGTTGTTGGAGCTTTTTCCTATAGATGGAAAATGAAGAGAGCACTTTGTAATGCCCAAGATCAGCTGAAGCTCCTAGAGCATAAACTATCATAGAATTGCCAACAAGATTTAGAGATTTATTGAGCAAGAAAAGGCCATGTGCTGGATGCGGACAAAAAAGCGCAAGCACCTTATTCCAACATGGCAAGATGTTGATGTTCTGGAATCAGTGAGAAAAGCACTTATTCCTTTGTTAGAGTTTACAGATGTTGTAAAATTCCAGGTGAGCAACTTATAACAGTGTCCTACCTCAAACCTGTTTGGCATTGTTCAACACTGAGGTCCTGGCAGTGACATATGATGACACAGCACCCTGGAGTACCTGAACACCAAGTACAAAGAAGACTGTGTTTGGCATCCACACTTGACCCCCGCTTCAAAAACCGTTAAAATGATGACCAGATAAAAGCCATTGCATCAGCAATTACCACTCATATAACTAATGGCTATGACAGTGGAAGACAGCCCTAGCCCAGGCCCCTCAACTGCTGCAGCTATGATTACAGCTTCAGAAGGTAGAGCGAGTTGTGTTGGTGATGGATACTGATACCAGGGAGGCAGCAAAAAAAGACCAAAAAGTCTTGGGAGTTACTTCCAAAAACACAAAGTCGAAGGAGAGGAGTCACTGGCCACTGCCATTGAAAAGGAGCTCAAGGCTACTTACTGATACAAGAGGTAAACAGTGATGTTAATCCACTTGATCTGTGGAAATCACAAGAGGTAAATATCCTCACACTGGGGAAACTTACGAAAAAATCTACGCATCTCTGCCTCAAGCAGCCCTTCAGAAAGGGCATTCAGCACTGGAGGAAATGTTGTAACATGTCACTGGGCTGCACTTAAAGCTGACACTGTGGACAGATTGGTGTTCTTGGCTCATAATTTGAAGTAAACGTACATCTAACAGTGAGCTGTTGCCTTGTAATGTTCTATAAAGTTCAGCATCTGTTCACGCCAGTGTGTGCTGTAATACAGTTTTGTTTTCCAGTTGCTAAAACACAATTTAAGAAACTAGGCTGGTTTTATCAAAATACTTAACACAATTCACAAAACCACACACAACATACTGCAAATATGTTTACATTGGACTGACAAATATGTGCTTACAAAAAACAGTAAACTGAAAAAGAAAATTGCAGAAAAAATATATATAAAAAAACAGGCAGGAAGAAAAAAAAACAGGTGCTCACCTGTGGTCTTTTTGGCCACAGATGAGGTAGAGAGATGTTTAGTTTTTTTCTCTTTTTTTCTATTTGGTACTGACTGGATAAGTAATTTATGTTACAGTATTACTGTAAACTTACAGTAAGGTATTTTCACTAATACTGTATGAAAACTGGAAATGTTTTGTTGGAATGTTCAGTATTGACTGACTCAAGTACATGAAAAGATATAAATATTTTCATTAGTCTGCACAATTGGTCATGTGGTGTTGGTGAATATATTTTTACATTTTCTCTGTGTAAATGCTAAAAGTGTTTTAGGTTGAGCACAGGAGTGTTTAACTGACTCAAACAGAATCAGACCATATATAAGGGTTGTGTTTCAAAATAAGGTTTTTATAAAGGCTTTGTATAGTTTTGGCAAATGATCTGAGGTGTTGTGCAACTTTGGTGTAGTGTTGTGCTGATTCTGTGAAGGTTGCTTAATCAAATTTAAAAAACTAAGTAACTCTGACTTTTAAAAACACATTTTTTCATGGATATTGTTTAAATATTCTCCGGGAACCATCGCCTTATCGTGGTGGAGAGGTTTGTGGGTCCCTATGAACCTGAGGGCTGTGTTGTCTGGAGCTGTGTGCTCCTGGTAGGGTCTCCCATGGCAAAGTGGTCTCAGGTGAGGGGCCAGACCATGAATGGTTCAAAAACCCTATGGGTGAGCGAGGCAGAGAGGGAGTGACCCTGCCTGGAGGAAGCCCGGGGCCTACGTCTGGGAGGGCTTGTCGGCGAGCGCCTGGTGGTCGGGTTTGCCACAGAACCCAGCCGGGCACAGCCCAAAGAAGCTACATGGCACCTCTCACATCCCATGGGCCCACCACCTGTGGGAGGAACTGCTGGGGTTGGGTGCGCTGCCACATGGGTGGTAACAAAGTTCAGGGGCCTCGACGGACCATACAGGGCGGCAGAGACCGGCTCTGGCGATGTGGAATGTTATCTCTCTGTAGGGGAAGGAGCCAGAACTTGTGCGGGAGGTGGACCGCTACCAGTTAGATTTGGTGAGGCTTACCTCTAAGCACAGTCTCGGTTCTGGAACCATACTCCTGGATAGGGGTTGGACACTCTTCTACTCCGGAGTTGCCCAGGGTGTGAGGTGCCGGGTGGGTGTGGAAATACTCACAAGCCCCCGGCTGAACTCCGCTGCGTTGGAGTTTACCCTGGTGGATGAGAGGGTTGCCTCCCTACACCTGCGGGTGATGGGGGGAAAAACTCTGATTGTTGTTGGAGCATATCCACCAAACAAGAGTTTGGAGTATTCAGCCTTCTTGGAGACCTTGAATGGAGTCCTGTATGGGGCTCCAGTAGGGGACTCAATAGTTCTGCTGGGGGATTTCAACGCACACGTGGGCAATGATGGAGATACTTGGAAAGGTGTGATTGGGAGGAATGGCCTCCCTGATCTAAACCAGAGTGGTTGTGTGTTGTTGGATTTCTGTGCTAGTTATGGATTGTACAACACCATGTTCAAACATGGGGATGCTCAAGTGTTCGTGGTACCAGAGTACCCTAGGCCAAAGATCAACGATTGATTTTATAATCATTTCATCTGATCTGAGGCCGTATGTTTTGGACACTCAAGTGAAGAGAGGGACTGACAGCAGGTGTGGGAGAAATTCAGAGAAGACATGGAGAAGGACTTTCGGTCGGAACCCAGGTGCTTCTGGAAAAACGTTTGCCACCTCAGGAGGGGGAAGCAGGGAATCATCCAAGCTGTGTACAGTAAGGATGGGATGTTGTTGACCTCAACTGAGGAGGTAATAGAGCGGTGGAAGGAGCACTTTGAGGAACTCCTAAATCCAGCTGACACGTAATCTGTGGTAGAGAGGAACAATGCAGATTCCGTCCTGGCCGTGGATCATTGGATCAGATCTTCACTCTCGCAAGGATCCTGGAGGGAGCAGGGGAGAATGCCTAACCAGTCTACATGTGTTTTGTGGATCTGGAGAAGGCGTATGAACGGGTCCCCCAGTAGATACTGTGGGAGGTGTTGCGGGAGTATGTGGTGAGGGGGTCCCTTCTCAGGGCCATCCAATCTCTGTATGACCAAAGCAAGAGCTGTGTCCGGGTTCTCGGCAGTAAGTCGGACTCGTTCCAGGTGAGGGTGGCCTCAGCCAGGGCTGTGCTTTGTCACCAATCCTGTTTGTCATATTTATGGACAGGATATTGAGGCGTAGTTGGCGAAGGGAGGGGTTGCAGTTCGGTGGGCTGGGGATTTCATCGCTTTTTTGCAGATGATGTGGTCCTGATGGCATCATCAACCTGTGACCTTCAGCACTCACTGGATCGGTTTCAGCCGAGTGTGAAGTGACTGGGGTGAGGATCAGCACCTCTAAATCTGAAGCCATAGTTTTCAGCAGGAAACCTATAAAGTGCCTTCTTTGGGTAGGGAATGGGTCCTTACCCCAAGTGAAGGAGTTGAAATACCTTGAGGTTTTGTTCGCGAGTGAGGGGACAATGGAGCAGGAGTGTGGTTTTGATTTGATTTAACCCAGTCATTGCAGGTGTGTGAGATGAGAGTTTGTTTCCGGAGGGGGATGATTATTGAGGTGGCACGGCACGCCTCAAGTGGAAAGCTGCAAACCACACGCTACCACACAGGGAACACTATTCTTGAATCGCGACTGAGGGGACGTCGGAGCAGCGGGTGCGGTGAGCCGGAAGGCAAAGCTCTTCATCTACCGGTCAGTTTTCGTTTCTACCCTCACCTATGGTCATGAAGGCTGGGTCATGACCGAAAGAACGAGATCCAGGGTACATGCGGCCGAAAATGGTTTCCTCAGGAGGGTGGCTGGTGTCTCCCTTAGAGATAGGGTGAGAAGCTCAGTCATCCGAGAGGAGCTCGGAGTAGAGCCGCTCCTCCTTTGCGTCAAAAGGAGCCATTTGAGGTGGTTCGGTCATCTGGTAAGGATTTCTCCTGGGCGCCTCCCTAGGGAGGTGTTCCATGCACGTCAAGCTGGGAGGAGGCCTCGGGGAAGACCCAGGACTAGGTGGAGAGATTATATCCAACCTGACTTGGGAACGCTTCGGGATCCCCCAGTCGGTTGATGTGGCTCGGGAAAGGGAAGTTTGGGGTCCCCTGCTGGAGCTGCTGCCCCCGCAACCCGATACCGGATAACCGGATGAAGATGGATGGATGGGTGGATGTCTAAAAATTGTTATCGTCAAAATCACCGAAAGTATTGAGATATTTTTTGTCCATATCACCCACCCATAGTCTGCAGCATTGGTCTTGTGTAGTGTTTGCTGAACTTATTGTAAATTTGACTTTCTCTGTGTTTTCATTTACAGTACTCTAATCACTAATAAGTAGAATTGCTAAAAGTGTTTTAGGTTTTTGTGTTTGAGTGTTTCAATTTGCAAAGGGTCTGCAGTGTTCTGCTGATTGGGTGTGTGGCTGTGCTGATTGTGTGTAGTGCGTAAACTCTTCAAACTTATAACTTCTACACGTAGCTTTTTTGATAAGATTTAAAATTGAAAAGAGACTGAAGTCAATGCAACTTTATAAAAGTAATGTTCACTTCATAATCCAACCAATTTTGACTAAAGATCAGTCAAAATCGTATTTAAGACATTTTAGGGCCTAAAAAATTAAGATTTTAAATTTCTGACTTTTCAGACACGTCGAAACCCAGCTTATGTTGGCTTTGCTTTCAGTGCATTAAAAATGTCCAGATTGGATCTATCTAAACCTCAAAAGTTGTGTGTGTGTGTGTGTGTGTGTGTGTGTGTGTGTGTGTGTGTGTGTGTGTGTGTGTGTGTGGTGTGTGTGTGGTGTGTGTGTGTGTGCAGGGGGTCATTTGTACTCTGATGAGCCACCGTGCTCCTGAGTATCCTTTGGGATTAACGTAATTGTAGTTAATTGCCAAGGAAATGGCCCATGAGTCTCATCTGCTCGTCCCGGGAAATAACACATGTCCTTTGATGCAGCAGTGGGGTCTGTGGACCGTCATCAATAATCAATTTGCCATATTTTAAGTTACATTAATGCACACACAGGTTTGTGGCACTGTCTTTGTGGGGACCCGTCATCAACCTAATGCATTCCCTAGCCTTACCATCACAACCAAATGCCTAACCTTAAACTTACCCCCATCTGAGTTCTACCCTAATCCTAAACCAAGTCTTAATTCTCAAACCCCCCCCCTTTAAACATGTGGGGTCCAGCATTTTGGCACAAAAAAAGCTGTCGGGACCCCACAACTATACTGGACTCCCGGTCTTCAGACCCCACGAATATAGTTAAACAAGACTATACACACAACACCCACACACACACACACCAACACACACACACACACAACGTCTAAAACAGTATATCAGCCCCCTTTTAACCTGCACACACACTTAACAGGGAATTAACAGGATCTAACTCTGTGTCTGTGACAGATTACCAAATCATTAGCCAAACACTGAAACTGTCATATTTAATTATTTCATTAAGGATTTAAATTTGTTGGACAGTTATTGTAGTAGAGGTCTAACTGATGCCCCTCACATCTTTAATTGTGTTACAAAACACAGTCATTGCTCAGTCCTCAAACAAATGATGATTGATTCAGCCCTTGACTCGAATGAGTACATTATTTTTTTACTACTTACCGCAGCCGTACTTTGAGAGTAAGGGGAAGTTGGCAGGCAGAGAAAATTAATTCA
The DNA here is from genome assembly GCF_008692095.1 of Etheostoma spectabile. Taxonomy (NCBI): domain Eukaryota; kingdom Metazoa; phylum Chordata; class Actinopteri; order Perciformes; family Percidae; genus Etheostoma; species Etheostoma spectabile. Next base: position 765,305 of record NC_045737.1, on the reverse strand, counting down.
AAGGCCTTCTGTTAGGACAATATTAACGGGATCATTGGTTCCTTTTCTACAGGCTCAACTTGAGTCTCTCTGCTTTAGTCAAAAATCATTTACTGGGGGTAGGCACAAAAATCGATTGTTATCCAAAAATTGTATGCATCATGATGTCCTAAATATTTTTAGTTTTTATACAATGATGACAACTACATCAAATCTGTTTCTAGGAAAACAGACCGAAAGCAGAAAACGCAAAAAGTACATGTTATGTTCATTACAAATGAAATAAATGTCAGACTGACTGACTGACATGTAATGTGCATTATTTTTAGAAATGTCTCATGATATGTAGTCCTTAGAAGTGTATTATTCCACTTTTGTTTTTGTTAAAAAGAAAGAGAAAACAGCAATACTCAATAGTATTGAATCACAATACTTCGCAATGAATGAAAATCGCAATACGAATCAAAACCCACAAATTGTGAAAGAATCGAATCTGGACTAAAGTATATGATCCCAGCACTAACATTTACTGTATATGATTGTTATGTGATATGGGATGTCTGTCCTGTTGCAGGTACTATGTGTGTGTGGCTATCCTGATCTACTTCCTTCCTCTTCTGGTGATGGGTTGGGCTTATCTGGTGGTGGGACTGACTCTCTGGGCCAGTGAAATCCCCGGAGACTCTTCTGATCGCTACAAGGAACAGCTGACTGCCAAACGCAAGGTAACCTAAACTTTACAGTAGATAACTACCCACAGTTTTGGATTACAAGCTAGTGGAATCATTCAACCTTGTCACATGCCCTTTTGTACACAGCAGCCCTGAACAGGACGTGACAGCAATGTTCATGTCCACTTGCATTTTCCCTCCGGTGATACATTTATCATCACAGCACCATGAACCAGAATCACAGCCCTCTCTCCTTTCATCCTCTCCTCTTTGGTAGTTTTCCAGCCAATCTGTATTTGTTGTTTTTGCAGCCCGGTCTCTTCATCATCTGTTTTTGACATCAGGGCCCAGTTTTTCAAAAAATGTAATCTGGATCAAATGGATCCGGATTTAGTAATCCTTTTTTTTGCGATCTGTGATCACGTAATCCATCTTACTTTTGAGCCAGTTTTTCAAAGCAACATCGGATTGGATCAATCTGATCCGGATAGGAACTTTTCAGGATCACCAAATCTGGATAACCAGTGCTCAAACAGGCTAGGAAATCACAATGTAGAACCATAGATATGTAAAGAGCAACAAGTAGAATGGCCAGTGTGGGGTCAATATAAGTTTATTTTTATTTGAAATGAAAACACACACATTAAAAAAGAAAGAAGAAAAACCCTACCCCATCCTCTTCCAGCAGTCCACTCATCTGAGACTAACACAAACACTGTGCATTGAGGATATTTATAACAAGTTTCATATATAGATGTATTGAATTTAAAAAAAAAAGACTTAATGTCAAATACTCAACAATAATTTCAGACTTCCTCATCTGATGTAGAGAGACCAGCTTGTCTGAGCGTAGCCTTTAGGAGGCGAATCTCAAGTCTGGCCTTGGTTTGCTGCAGTTTGGTCAGAGTCAGTTGTTCCTCTGCCAGACGAAGCTGTGCTTCTGCCCTTTCAGTCTCTTTTTGCAGAAGTGCCTTGTAATCATCATCTTTGTTTGATGAAGGGCGCTTCAAGCCTTTCCTCTGAGATCCTGTGGCAACTAACACTGGCTCAACCAATGAGGATCCAGCTTCTTTCTCAGGAACAGAGCTGAAATTCAATATAAATACGCTCTCTGGATCAGCCTCAGGAGGAACTGGCAGATTCTCCTCCTCCTCAATCCAAGGCTCGCCATCCCCTACAACACCTTGAATACCATGGAGAGCTTGCGACTTCTCACCTCCAATGATGTCGAGGACCACATCTGTGTAATCTCCCCTCTTAAATGGCTTGTTGCCTGTTTGTGGGTTTTTGGCTTCAGCATGGTCCTTTGTTGCCCTGGCCTTAAGATTCTTCCACCGCAATTTGATTTGGTCTGTGGTCCTCCTCTGGCCAGACCCTATGGCATTCACATTTTCTGTGATTAAAATCCAAACATCATTTTTCTTTTTGTTGGTATCCTTAGCAGAATTAAAACTTCCCACTATTGTTCCATAATGGCACCGAACACCCTCTAGTAGTGCATTGGTTTCAGCAGCAGTGAAGTTACAGCTTCTTGAGTCCATGGTTCCGTTGCTTTACTATAGTGAACATTGTTCATCAATTATAGGCCTTGGGTCCAATTGCCTCAATTGAACACAAGCCAAAACTAATCAGTTGTATCTGGTGTGTTTGAAAAAGACCAATTACACAGCCATATAAATCAGCCTTTCTCAGAGGATTCACAGAGAGCCAGTGAAATGCCAGGTGTTGTCCACCGTCACCCCCACTTTGCCAGGAGAGGATACCGTCAAAGGGTGTATGTTGAACGTACAAAGCCACTGGAGCAATACACCACTGAGGAGCTGTATGTCCGGTTTTGCTTTGGGAAGGCTGATATAGAGTACCTTGTGAACCTTCTCCGGCCAAAACTTCAACACAGAACCCAAAGGAGCCACGGTCTGTCTGTGGAAGACCAGATCCTCATTGCTCTCCGATTTTATGCTTGTGGGACTTTCTATCAAGTTGTTGGTGACTATATGGGAGTGGTGAAATCAGCTGTGTGTGATGTGGTGAGAGATGTGTCAATCGCACTGGCCAGCCTGGTCAATGAATTTGTTTCTTTTCCAAAGGACAACCAGATTGCCCAGGCCAAGCTCAGCTTTTTTCTTTTGGGGAATATGCCCAATACTGTTGGAGCAATCGACTGTGCATATACAAGCACCTCGTGAGAATGAATGGGAGTTTATAAACAGAAAGGGGAGGCACAGCATCAATGTCCAACTTGTGTGTGATGCTGACCTCATCATCACCAACTGCGTTGTCAAGTGGCCTGGGTCTGATGCACGCATCCTGAGGGAGAGCGCTCTATATGGAGACCTCCAAACCAACCGACCAGATGGCATAATATTAGGAGACAGTGCCTACCCACTCCTACCATGGCTGATGACTCCTTTTCTAACAGCAAATACACCGGCGCAGGCACGCTTCAACACTGCTCATTGCAGAGCAAGATGTGCAATTGAGCGTTTAAATGGAGTTCTGAAGAGCTTAACTACCTGAGAGCGGAACCACAGAAAGCATGCAACATAACCCTTGCCTGTATTGTCCTGCACAACATCGCTACTAAGCGCAATGTCCCTCTCTGTGCTGACAATGATGCACCTGAGCCCCTTGGAGACCCTAACCAACCTCCTGCATTCTGCAAGAACGAGCAAACAGGACGTGCAACAAGGGACGCAATAGTTAGACACTATTTCTGATTTGGATTTGTTTTGGATTTCAAAAATCAGTGATTGCCATTCTTTGCATTTTTTTGGTTATTCTGTAATCATTGCATGCATCACTAATAAATATTCTAAAAACAAAAATATTTTCGATTGTGTTGAATGTATAGGCCTGTAATATGTATCAATTATTGACAGAACAAAATTTATTGTTTTTGGTCAATTTTGACAGCTGTTTGGGGGATTATTTTATGAGGCCAAACTCTTTCTACTTTGCTGTAGGCCTATACTGAAAGGCTGATTACGTTAAAGCCTACCTAATCCCTGTAGCCTGACGGATGAACAAATAAAATTAAAACCTTATGAATAAATAGGATATCTTGTAAGATACTGCATGATCCAAATATAGTATTATTTGATACATTTTTAATTCATTTCATTACGTTTTGGGGCCAGTTGTTCAAAGGTAAACTAATCGGATTTTGGTTATCGGATTGGATCAAATCTTGAAAATGGGTTGTTCAAAAGGTAAAGAAGGAAACTGAAATCAGATTAGATCACGGAATCCAATCCTAGTTTTAATCTGGATAAAACCTTCACTTTGTGTTGTTCAAAACTTGTCAGTAGGATTTGGATAACTTTGATCCAAAAAAACAGGATTATCCTGATCCCAACAGGGGGTAGGATTTCCAGGTGGATTTCAAGGTGGATTCCAGCACAAAAACTTAGTAAAACTTTAAATTGGTCAAATAATACATTTGCATCATTTAGTGTATATACTTTTTATATTTTGCACTTGACTTGTTGACTTAGTTAAGTTTAGTAAAGTAAAAAATAAAATAAAAAATTCTGGTCTTTCCTCCTTAGATGAAGAAGAACCCTGAACATTCTACTACTACTTAAAAAAAAAAAATTTTTAAAAGTGAAGTACTTTTAACTTTTTTTTTTTTTAAGATGTTTTCAAAACTTTCCACAATGTATTTGTTAATGTATATTAGTTTTTTATTTGTAGTGGCTCAGATGAGGGGTTATAAAAGAAATTATTAATGGAAGTGGGTGTTATTTTTGCGTTTTGTCTCAAAATAAACACTTAGAGTAACCCAATTTGGCTCTTCTACCTGTTCTGTACGTAGCTCGTGGCCCACATTGTGATATGTTGTTCTATTTAGAGCAGTGGTAATCCGGATTTGGTAATCTTGAAAACTGTGTATCTGGATCAGGGTGATCCAATCCAATGTTGCTTTGAAAAACCGGCATAAAAGTAAGACGGATTACCTGATCCTGGATAGGAAGAAATGGGATTTCCAAATCCGGATCAATTTGATCCAGATAAAATGTTTTGAACAACTGGCCCTTGGGGCATGAAATCCACGCTGAGTCCACCCTTCTGATGGGATCAGTTTAGTCCAGATTTTTTGGATCAAAGTGATCCAAATCCTACAAAAAAGTTCTGAAAAACCCAAACTAAAGGTTTGATCCAGATCAAAACCGAGATTGGATTATGTGATCAAATCCGATTATGTAATCCGTTTTTTCTTTTGAAAACCCTTTTTCAACATTTGATCCAATCAGTTATCCATATCCATATTGCAGTCTGAAATAGAATTGAAAGGATTTTTTTTACTATATCAATTTACTTTTGTATTCACTTAGTTTCATTATCTTCAGATTGCTCTTCACTTTTATGTTGTGTTTTTATAAATTGTTATGAATCTATTCATGCCATCTGGCAAAGTGGTTTCGTGACAGAATTTAGGCGCTCAGTGTCACACCTTGAATTAAGTCTAAAATATCTGCAAAGAGTTTTTCATTTTTACACTCAAACATTGAAACCTATTATATACAATCAACAAATTGCTAAATTACAAGCCACTCCTTCTTACACTCGTGTCCAATGTTGTATCACACTTTTTGCAAAACACGACATCGTTTTCTACATTAGGCACAACATTCAAAATTAAAATCTCTGTAGTCCCTTTGGAAAGCAACACCAATTCCAATGCCAAGGACACTTGTTGCTGAATTGTGCACAATCAGTGCTTTAGGTATACAGTACATATAGAATATTTTACAACCGGCTACAGCGTAACACTAAGAATGTAAAAACATAAACTTACTGGTATATATAGTATATTCATAGTGGTGTTTTGTGTTGAGCCCATCAGTGTGTTGTGTCAAGGTTTGCAAATACACTGAATTGCAATGCCTTAGGCCTTTCTCTTAATATCAAGAGCGCCATCTAGTGGCCTCAGAAAATAAAGACACTGTTCCACAAAGCTTCATTTGGCCATCACTAGCATGCAACACATTCTCACTCCCATCTCGTAAAATACGGATGCTTGGTCAGGTGCCTTTGTCATAGTTATTTAAACTAAAAGTCTCCGGTAACACTTTATAATAACCATCTTTAATAGATTGTAAATATAGAGTTAATTCATCTTTAGTTAATTGTCTGGATGGTTATTATGAAGTTGCAACAGATGACTATAATACCCTGTTAAATAGTTAATAAATACTTGGTAAACCATCTATAAACATTATCTGGATTAGCCATCCAGTAAAGTTATTGGTTACTAAGTGCTTGGTAATGCAATGATACATTGTTGCCCTTCATTAAATTATATAAAAAAGTATATATATACACACACAGTACTGTGCAAAAGTCTTGTGAGAAAATGCTGTAAACTAAGAATGATTGAGCAAACCACATCACATCAATATTAAGGGTTTTACCACCCTTTGCCTTTAAACCAGCATTCCTTTTTGTAGGTAAACGGTACAATAATGAGTGAACAGTGAAGCATGGTGGAGGTTCCTTGCAAGTTTGGGGCTGCATTTCTGCAAATTGAGTTGGAGATTTGGTCAGGAGTTAGGGGTGTCCTTAATGCTGAGAAATCAGGCAGATACTTATCCATCATGCAATACCATCAGGGAGGCATATGAGTAGCCTCAAATTTATTCTGCAGCAGGAAAACAACCCCAAACATACAGCCAAGATCATTAAGAACTATCTTCAGTGTGAAGAAGAACTAGAAGTCCTGGAAGTGATGGCATGGCCCCCAAAGCGCCCTAATCTCAACATCATCCAGTGGGTTTGGGATTACAGAAACAGAAGGATTTGAGGAAGCCTACACCCACAGAAGATCTGTGGTTAGTTTTCCAAGGTGTCTGGAACTTACCAGCCGAGTTCCTTAATAAACTGTGTGCAAGTGTACTGAGAAGAATCGAGGCTCTGTTAAAGGCTAAGGCTGGTCACACTAAATATTCATTTGATTTTGTTTACTCTTCTGTTCATTCTCTGCATTTTCTTAGTCAGTACTGTATATATACTGTATATACACATATATACACATATATCAACCCACATACTATGCGTGTGTGTATGTGTATTTAAATATAAATTATTCATATGTTGCAACTTTATAATAACCATTCAGACACTGTTTATAGACAGTTCACAAACCAACTATTAACCACCGAAAAAGTATTAACTATCTATCTAAATAATGTTTGTAGATGGTTTACAGGGTATTTAACTATTTAACAAGGTATTATAGGCATCTGTTGCAACTTTGTAATAACCATCCAGACGCCATTTATTTACAAACCAACTAGTAACCCTTAACAAAGTGTGGGAACATCTGGTCCATCTGTCTATAGAAGGGTTAAAAATTGTTCCTTAAAGGCTTACAAACATTTTTTAATCATAGCCCAAAACATAATATATTATATGAGGGATATAATTTACAGTATGTACCAATAAACTGTTAATTTACAGCACTACTAATTATTAATTATAATTTAATTGTTTAACAGTAAAATGACGGTTCGCTAACAGTTAATTGACAATTAACTAAAGATGAATTAACTATCAATTTATCTTCTATTAATGATGGTTATTGTAAAGTGTTACCAAGTCTCCTTTAGTGTCATTTAACACGCTTTAACTAAACGCACTTGGTCGGGACTTTTGCTGTTAGGTTAAGGAAAAGCTTGTGAGTTTACGATTCCGTGACTTGCGGGAACGGGACGGTTGGGTTAAGGGAAAGGTCGTGGGTGGGCTTACAGTTCCATGACACGCGGGAATAACGGGCCGGTTAAAGAAGAAAGTGGTTTCTCAGACACGCGGCAATAACTGGACGGTTGAATACATATACAGGACACAAACCTTGCTCTTGTGTGAAAGTCCTATGTTTGACACATCAACCACCCAGTGATGGAACAAGCTACAATGTAAGTTAATAGCGCAATTGTCCAGCTTGCATTTACCTTCACAAAACTGCTAATTTTGCCACTGACAGGCTCAGATAATAATTCTTAATGTGTGACATTATGGAAAAGACCCCGTCAATCTCTGAGACCTTTCTGTTTACCGAGAAACAGCTCTTAAGTCGCTAGCGCTAAACCCACCGGACTCCATTGTAAAAACCAGTACTCGTGTTGAGCCAGCTTCCCATGTAAATCGCTAAACCATGTTTATTTAAACCAAAACTAGAGTTGTGATGGTTGGATAAGTGGAAAGATGAATGGGCTTTGCATAGTTTTATTTTGCTTCTGTTGACTTTGAATGAAGTGTATTTTACGATGCTAAAATCACTGTTGATTTACATGGAGTCTGGTGGGTTTGGCAAACTTAATTTTGCCAATGTTTTTATGTTTAAAAAAAGGATCTAACTCTTTAACAGAAAGGTCGACCTCCTTAGAAATCCTTTATAAAAAATAGATGGTCCTACTACTGTCCTTCTACTCCTGGTTGAAAAAAAACTATAGTTACCCTTAAATGCATTCCTATCATTAAAACAATGGAAAATCGTGACCACTTATCACACGTTAGTGTATAGTATTAACCAAGTAATTTTTCCATCTGAGCCAGTGGATAGTTACATTTAAAAGCATGGGTGGCCTTCAAGTGCACACCAGCTGGAATGACCCCAAAAATGGCACTCAGAGTCTAAGGTGCAAGCAAACAGTGCAACGCAGTGGTAAAAGCGTCAAAGATGGATTCCCAAAATTTAGGTAGGACTAGAACATGTGGAATAGGTCAGCAGTGTCCTGTTTGCATCTGTCACATTTTGGATTCAGCTCTGGATAAATTCTGGACCATTTCAAACTGCATAACTCAATGTCTCATGTATACTGAAGAGGAGTGTATCCTTCAGATCCTGATCCCAATCTTTCTCAGAGACGGACATTTCCATATCCCACTCAATCAATTTTTAACGGGTTCGAGTGGTATCTTTACCGCCTTATTAATTGCATTTTAAAGTCTATTAATGTACCCATCTTGTCTAATTGGGTTTTGGGGGGAAGAGCCGGAAAGTGACCTCATTTAGAAGTCCCGGATATAGCGGTGAGGACAGCATTGTCCAAAGTGGTGGTGTTAGCTTGGTCCCCGCTAGCTCCCTTAGCACGAGGATTAGTAGGCATGTTTACACTTCAAAAGGGACTTTAGAATATCAAAAAGTATCACCAGAACAATTGTTTGCAACCCTTTAGGGTCTGTAGGAAAATGCAAAGCACTTTTATTTTTAGAATTATTGAGCAGTTGAAAGGGAGCTCCAAAATCTATTGTGTTACCCATGCATCGCAGCACCGGATTTTTTTGGGGTTTTCCCCCTTTAATGGACAGAACTGCCAGGTGAGAAAGGCGAAAGAGGTGCAAGAAATTGTCATAGGTTAGACTCAAACCATAGACCTTTGCATCAAGACATAAACCTCTATGTATATGTGCATCTGCTCTACCAACTGAGCCAACCCGGCCACAGCAATGGGATTTTGAGAATGGCAAAACACAGAAAGCAAAAGGTGAGGGAAATGTCAGGCAGCTTTATCCTGGAAATTTACTTCCACTGATCCAGACTACAGGGCATTAATGAGGTTTCTCGGAAGCTGGGGTAGACAGAGGTCTTAGAAACAACACTACAAACACAATAACACATACTTTCCAGTCTTCCTTACTGATTGTAGAAATCCCTTGATCATGTTAGCTGTGTAGAACACCAGTCCCACGCCGTTCCTCTGAGCTCCGTGGCAACGAAAAGGGCTCAAACCAATGGGACCCAGTTCGTCCAGGAAAACAGCAGCTGAATTCAATAGAATACGCTCGCTGGATCAGCCTCAGAGGAACTGGCAAGATTCTCCTCCTCCCATACAAGGTCGCCATCCCCTACAACACTTGAATTACCAGGAGAGCTTGCGACTCTCACCTCATTGGAGGGCGAGAGCCCACATCTGTGTACTTCACCTCTTAAAATGGCCTTGTTGCCGTTTGTGGGTTTTGGCGTCACCAGCATGTCCTTTGTTGCCCTGGCTGTAACCACGATGATTACACCGCCAATTTGATTTGGTCTGTGGTCCTCCTCGGGCCAGACCTATGCATTACTTTTCTGTGATTAAAATCCAAAATCAGTTTATTTTTGTGATCTTAGCAGATTAAAACTTCCCACATTGTTCCAAATGGCACCGAACACCTCTAGTAGTGCATTGGTTTCAGCAGCAGCAGGAAAGTCAGTTTGAGTCCCAATGGTTCGTTGCTTTACTATAGTGAACATTGTTCATCAAGTATAGGACTTGGGTTCCAATTGCCCAATTGACACAAGCACAAAAAAATCAGTGTATCTGGTGTGTTTGAAAAAGCCCAATTAAACACCATATAACGCAGCATTGTATCAGAGGATTCACGAGAGCGTGAAAATGCCGGTGTTGTCCACCGGCACCACCACTTTGCAGGAGAGGATACCGTCAAAAGGGTGTATGTTGAAGTACCAAAGCCACTGAGGCAATAAACCAGCTGAGTGGAGCTTGTATGTCCGCGGTTTGCTTTGGGAAGGCTGATATACGAGTACTTGTGAACCTTTCGGGCCAAACAACTTCAACACGAACCAAAGGAGCACGGTCTGTCTGGGAGACCAGATCCTCATTGCCTCGATTTTATGCATGTGGACTTGTATCAAGTTGTTGGTGACTATATGGGAGTGGTGAAATCAGGCTGGTGGATGGGTGTGAGAGATGTGTCAATCGCACTGCCAGCCTGGTCAGGAATTGTCTTTTCCAACGGACAACAGATTGCCAGGCAAGCTCAGCTTTTTCTTTGGGGAATATGCCCACTACTGTTGGAGCAATCGACGTGCTATACAAGCACCTCGGTGAGAAGAATGGAGTTTAAAACAGAAAGGGGAAGGCACGCATTCGATAATGTCCAACTTGTGTGTGATGCTGACCTCTATCATCACCACTGCGTGTCAAGTGGCCTGGGTTGAGCACGATTGAGGTCGAGAGCGCTCTAATGAGACCTCCCAAACAACCGACCAGAGCATAATATTAGGAGGGACTGGGCCTACCCACTCCTACCATGGCTGATGACTCCTTTCAACAGGCAAAAGACACCGGGCGCAGGCACGCTTTCAACACTGCTCAGGTGCAGAGCAAGATGTGCAATGAGGTTTAAAATGGCGTTCGAGAGCGTAATACCTGAGAGCGGAACCACAGAAATGCATGCAACAAACCCTTGCTGTAGTGTCCTGCACAACATCGCTACTAAGCGCACTGTCCCTCTCTGTGCTGGACACTGATGCACCGGAGCCCTTGGGAGGGACACTAACCAACTCCTGCATTCTGCAAGAACGAGCAAACAGGACGTGCAACAAGGGACGCAATAGTTAGACACGATTCTGATGGGATTTGTTTTGGTTTCAAAAATCAGGATGCATCTTTGCATTTTTTGGGTTATTCTGTAATCATTGCATGCATCATTTTTAATAAAATTCTAAAAAACAAAAATATTTTCGAGTGCGGGAAGTTAGGCCTGTAATATGTATCAATTAGACAGAACAAAAATTTATGTTTTGGTCAATTTGGAAGCTGTTTGGGGATTATTTTATGAGGCAAACTCTTTTACTTTGCTGTAGGACTATACTGAAAGCTGATTCCGTTAAGCCTATAATCTTAGCCGAGGATTGAACAAATAAAAATTAAAACTTAGAATAAAATAGGATATTCTGGTAAGATACTGCATGATCCAAATATAGTATTATTGATAAATTTTTTAAATTCATTGCATTACGTTTTGGGGCCAGTGTTCAAAAGGTAAACTAATCGGATTTTGGTTTATCGGATTGGATCAAATCTTGAAAAATGGGTGTAAAAGGTAAAGAAGGAAACTGAAATCAGATTAGATTTCCCCCGGAATCCAATTCAGTTTTAATCTGGATTAAAACCTGTCACTTTGTGTTGTTAAAACTGTCAGAGGATTTGATAACTTTGATCCAAAAAAAAAGATTATCTGATGACCAAACAGGGGGTCGGATTTCCAGTGGATTTCACGGTGGATTCCAGCACAAAAAAAACAAAAAACTTAGTAAAACTTAAAATTGGTCAAATAATACATATTGCCTCATTTAGTGTATAACTTTAATTTGGCACTGACTTTGTTGACTTAGTTAAGTTTGTAAAGTAAAATAAATAAAAATCTGGCTCCTCCTTAGAGACGAAGAAACCCTGAAATTCTACGACTAATTAAAAAAATTTTTTTTAAAGTGAAGTATTTTAACGTTTTTTTTTTACGAGTTTTCAAAATTCCACCAATGTATTTGTTAATGTCTATTAGTTTTTTATTTGTTAGTGCCTCAGATGAGGGGTTATAAAAGAAAGTATTAATGAATGGGTGTTCTTTTTGCCCGTTTTTGTCTCAACATAAAACACTTAGAGTAAACCAATTGCTCTGTACCTGTCTGTAAGTAGCTCGTGGCCCAACATGTGATATGTTGTCTATTTAGAGCAGGGTATCCTGGCTTGTAATCTGAAAACTGTGGATCTGGCTCGGGTGATCAATCAATGTCGCTTTGGAACACCGGCATAAAAGTAAGAACGGAAGACTGATCCTGGAAGGAAGACTGGGATTTCCAAATCCGGATCAATTGATCAGATAAAATGTTTTGAACAAACTGGCCTTGGGGCAACATGAAATCCACGCTGAGTCCACCATTCTGAGGAATCAGTTTGAGTCAGATTTGTGGATCAAAGTGATCCAAACCTACAAAAAGTTCTGAAAAACCAAACTCAAGCGTTGAGCCAGCTCAAAACGAGATTGGCATTATGTGATCAAATCATTATGTAATCGTTTTCTTTTGAAAAAACACTTCTTCACCATTTGACCAATCAGTTATCCAAATCCTAGTGGATACTTTGAAAAAACGGGGCCCAGGTAATATTTCTCCTCTAGCTTCTGTTTCATCTTTCATTGCCTCATGCCTGTCAGGTGTTTCAAGTTTTAGCTGTTGTGTCCTTTAGAGAAACGTGCAAAAGACATGCTTTTCTGACCCGAGATCATCAAAATGAGAATCCTACCAGACATGTTACCAAGATGTCTACACTGATGAATTCTGCAGGTCTAAAAAAAGATTGAAAGGATTTTTTATAATATATAACAATTAACTTTGTATTTCACTAGTTTTCTAAGTTCCGATTGCTCCTTCACTTTTATGTTTTGCTTTTATTAATTGTTATGAATTATTCATAGCCATTCTGGCAAAGTGTTTCGTGGAGGGATGTAGGTCGCTGTTGTGTGAACACCTTAGAAAGAAAATATAAGACATATATATCTTAGCAATAGAGTTCCCAATGTGTACACTCCAAAATTGAAACTGAAATTCATATACCAAAATCCCTAAGCCAAGTCTGCAAACTTACCAAGCACAACTCCTCATTACATCAGGGACAAGTTGTATCACACTTTTTGCAAGAAACACGACAGCGTTTTCTACACTAGGCAAAACATTCAAAATTAAAATCTCTGTCAGTCCCTTTGGAAAGCAACACCAATTCCAATGCCAAGGCACTTGTTGCGGCATTGTGCAAATCAGTGCGTAGGTATAAGGACTATCGAATATTTCCAACGGCTACAGGCGTACACTAAGAATGTAAAAAAACATAAACTTACTGGTATATATAGTATATTCATAGTGGTGGTTTGTGTTGAGCCATCAGTGTGTTGTGTTTTCAAACCAAGGTGGTTGCAAAATACACGGAATTCCATGCTTAGGCCTTTACTCTTAATATCAAGAGCGCCATCTAGTGGCCTCAGAAAATAAGACCTGTTACACAACGCTTCATTTGGCATCACTAGCATGCAACACATTCTCATCCCATCTCGTAAAATCGGATGACTTGGTCAGTGCCTTGTAATATTTAAAACTAACAGTACCGGTAACATTTATAATAAACATCTTAATAGATTTACAAATAGAGTTAATTAATCTTTCGTAATGTCGGGAGTATATGAGTTGCAAAAAGATGACTAGATACATGTTAAATAGTCCATACATACTGGTAAACATCTTTAAAAGTATCTGGATCGCCATCCAGTAAAGTTAGTTACTAGTGCTTAGGTAATGCAAGGAACATGTTGCTTCATTAAATTATATAATAAAAGTAGATATATACACAACACAGTACTGTGCCAAGTCCTGGAGAAAATGCTGTGTAAACTAAGTACTGATTGAGCAAACCAATCACATCATATTAAGGGTTTTACACCCTTGCCTTTAAACCAGCATTTTTTTGTAGTAACGGTACAATAAGGAGTGAACACCGTGAAGCATGGTGGACGGTTCCTTGCCAGTGTGGGGCTGCATTTCTGCAAGAGTTGGAGCTTTGGTCAGGAGTTAGGGTGTCCTTAATGCGAGAAATCAGGCAGAGACGTACCATCACGAAATACCATCAGGGAGGCATATGAGTAGCCTCAAATTATTCTGCAGCAGGAAAAACAACCCCAAAGAACAGCCAAGATCATAAGCAATATCTTCAGGTGAGAAGAAACTAGAAGTCTGGATGTGATGGCAGGCCCCCAAAGCGCCCTAATCTCAACACATCAGGGGTGGGATTAGCAGAAAGAAACAGGGAAGGATTGAGGAAGCCTTAAACCACAGAAGATTGTGGTTCGTTTTCCAAGGTGTCTGGAATTACCAGCCGAGTGCTAATAAACTGTGTCAAGTATACTGGAGAATCGAGGGCTCTGATTAAAAGGTAAGGTGGGCACAATAAATATCATTTGATTTTGTTACTTCTTCTGTTCATCTCTGCATGTTTCTGAGTCAGTAACTGTTAATAATGTATTATACACATATATAACACATATACGCAACCCACATACTATGCGTGTGTGTATGTGTATTTAATATAAATTTTCATATGTTGCAAACTTGATAACACCATCAGACAATGTTTATAGCCCAGTTCACAAACCAACTATTAACCACCGAAAAAAAGTATTTAATATCCTATATAAATAATGTTTGTAGCTGTTTACGGGTATAACTATTTAACAAGGTATTATAGGCATCGTGCAACTTTGGAATAACCATCAGACGCCTTTATTTACAAACAACTAGGAACCTTAACAAAGTGTGGGAACATCTGGATCCATCTGTCATAGCAGGTTAAAAATTGTTCCTTAAAGGCTTAAAAACATTTTTTAATCATAGCCCAACAACATAATAGTATATATGGGGATATAATTTACAGTATGTACAATAAACTGGTAATGTCAGCACTACTAATTATAATTATAATTTAATTGTTTAACCGTTAAAATGACGGTGTAGATAACAGTTAATGACAATTAACTAAGATGAATTAATATCAATTTATCTTTATAAGTGATGGGTATTGTAAACAGGGTTACCAAGGTCTCCTTGAGTGTCATTAACACGCTTGAATATAAAAGCCACTTGGTAGGGCTTTTGCTAGTTAGGTTAAGAAAAGCTGTGAGTTAGATCCGTGGGACTTGCGGGGAACGGGACGGTGGGTTAAGGGAAAGGTGGGGGTGGGCTTACAGGTCCTGACACGCGGAAGCAGAAACGGGCCGGTTTAAGCGAAAGTGTTTATAAGACATCGCGGCATAAATGGACGGTTGAATTACATATACAGGACACAAAACCGGGCTATTGTGTTTGGAAAGTACTATGTTGGGACACATCAACACAACCAGTGATGGAACAAAAAGATACAGTAAGTAATAGCGCAATTGTCCAGCTTGCATGTTACTTCACAAAACTGCTAATTTTGTCCACGGACAGGCTCAGATAAATATTCTTAATTGTGACCTATGGAAACGACCCCGGTCAATCTCCTGAGAACTTCGTTTCCGAGACCGAACAGGGCTCTTAAGTCGTAGCGCTAAAACCAGGGACTCCATTGTAAAACCAGTAATCGTGTGAGCCAGCCCCCATGTAAGACGCTCTAAACCATGTTATTAAACCAAACTAGAGTTGTGATGGTTGGATAAGTGGAAAGATGATGGGTTTTGGGCATAGTTTTATTTTGCTCTGTTGATTTGAATGAAGTGATTTTACGATGCTAAATCACTGTGATTACAGGAGGTCTGGCTGGGTTTGGCAACGTAATTATGTTTGTCCCCACGATTTTTATGTTTAAAAAAAGGACTAACTCTTAAACAGAAAGGTCGACCCTCGCAATACTTATAAAATAGATGGTCCCCCCTACTCTGTCCGTCTACCTGGTTGACAAAAAACTATAGTACCCTTAACTGCATTCTATCATTAAAACAATGGAAATCGGACAATTATCACACGTTAGTGTATAGTAGGAACCAAGCTAATTTTTCCATCTGAGCCAGTGGATAGTTACATTTTAAAGCATGGGTGACTGCAAGTGCTACACCGATGGGGAATGACCCCAAAAATGGCACCAGAGTCTAAGGTGTAAGGCAACAGTGCACCGCGTGTAAAAGCGTCAAGATGGATTCCAACTTTAGGTAGCTCGAACATGTGGAATAGGTAAGCAGGTGGCTGTTTGCATCGGTCACATTTTGGATTCAGGCTCTGGATTAATTCGGACCCTTTCAAAACTCCTAACTCAATGTCTATGGATACTGAAGGGAGGAATCCTTCAGATTCATGATCCAAATCTCTTCAGAGACGGACAGTTCCCATACCCACTCAATCAATTTTGTTAACGGGTTCGGAGTGTATCTTACCGGTATAATTGAATTTAAAGTCTATAATGTACCCATCTTGTCTAATTGGGTTTTGGGGAGGGGGAAGAGCCGGAAGTGACCTCTTAGACGTCGCCGGATATAGCTGTCGAGGACAGAATTGTCCAAAGTGGTGGTGTTAGCTTGGTCCCGCTGAGCTCCCTTGAACGAGGGTTAGTAGGCATGTTTACACTTCAAAAAGGCTTTAGAATATCACAAAGTCCACCAGAACATGTTTGGCAACCCCTTTAGGGTCTGTAGGGAAAATGCAAAGTCACTTTTATTTTTTGAAGATTGAGCCGTTGAACGGGAGCTCCAAAAATCTATGTGTACCCCATGCAATAGCTAGAGCACCGGATTTGTTTTTTTTGGGTTTTCCCATTATGTGACGAACTGCCAGGTGAGAAAGGCGGGAAAGCGGGCAAGACTTGTCCTAGGTTCGACTCAAACCATAGACCTTATGCATCAAGACATAAACCTCTATGTATATGTGCATTGCTGACGCAAACTGAGCCAACCCGGCCCACGCAATGGGATTTTGCGAAGGCAAACACAGAAGCAAAAAGGTGAGGGCAAATGTTCAGGCAGCTTATAATGGAAATTTACTTCCATGATCAGAGACAGGGAACATTAATGAGGTTTCTCGGACGCTGGGGGTAGACAGAGGTCTAGAAACAACATACACACACATAACAATACTTGTCAGTCGCCTTACTCTGATTGTAGGAAAACCTGATCATGTTAGCTGTGTAGAACCCCAGGCCCACTCCTATCGAATAAGGAAACCTAACGGATCCGTTACATACATCAATACCATAGTATTTTAAATTGCGTGTCAGGAAAGCATGTTATGACTGTGCCTATGTGAGTATTTGAGTTTCATTTTGGCAGGTAGAACGTTAAGTACTCAGCTGTTACGGATGGACAGATTTGTTGCCACTTGTTGAGGAAAGGAGAGAGGAAAGTGAATGCTGAGTCCATAGGAGACAATCAATGTGGTGCAGCCTATGTCACCATCAAGAGATTACAAAAATAAGCAGAAAACTGACAATACCTGATACAACATTGTTGTGATTGATGGTTTTCCTGGACAGGTTTATATTTATTATTTATGGAGCAGGCATGCTGTTGGATGTTTTCTGACAGGGGCTTTGTGCTGAGATGTCTGGTGTTTTCTAACAGACAGTTTTCGCAGCAAGGCTTTCGGCGATATAAAAAAAAAATTGGATTGGCTTATTAGTATTTCCCCAGCCCTTCGGCCATTCTGGTGTAGTCTAAAAACTACATGCACATTGCCGTTGGCAAAATCCAGAATGGACAGGGAAGCAAAACATAAAAAAGATGACAAGATGGTGCTTTCTAGGGATGTCATAATACTAAAAATGTAGTAGTTCATCCTGATACCACTATAAGTACATAAAACTTTATTTCGCTATGGAACACTGGGGCGCTGTCTCAGTTTCGTCATGTTGGGTAAGGGTTAATGTCATGTTTAATTTTTCTCACTTGTCATTTATTTATATGCTATCACTGTTTTGTTGTGGACTGAAGAGGTCAAGGAGAACATGACTTACATGTAATCTGGAGAAAACGTTAGTCTTCTGGACCCACATCCCGCTGATCGGACGCACTGCATACCACACAACAGCGTATGGTAACATCTTCCATGAGTTCACCTGGAGCTCCCAGATAGCAAGCATGTTTAGTACTAGTATAGAGAAACAATCTTACTTTTGGGTTGTGAGCTCCAGGTGAAGTCAGGAGAGCTGCCTGGGGCTGATTAACCTTGTAGAGGCATGTGAACAGTAAGGCAGAGACGGTGAGAACCACGCGAGCCTCAAAATCAGACTAGTTTACGAATCGTTCACGGAGGCTCCGCCCATGCCACCGTCTTAGGCGCTCCGCAGCTACTGGTGTATTGATTGCCAAGACGACGTGAACGACCATAAAAGTAGTTCTTGATTATCAATATGAGAGATTTTTTTTTAGCCCTGTGTACCAAAGTCAATATTAGAACCCTTTTTTATAAGCCAAATATCTCCGGAACATTCTGACATGGCATTTTTCAGACAAACACAGTGGCGAGTTCTCTGAGAACAAAACAACACAAAGCAGGGTTCAGTTCACAATGTTCTAAAGGTTTAATGAGACACACATGGATATACATATTTTCTAACAATCGCTACATTCATGTAGTACGAGACAAAAGAGTTAGGATGGGCATAAGGATTGTCTCAAGGTTTGTTCACATAGATAGGAAAACAGTGTTGGAAATTTAGTATACAAACAAAACAGATGAGAACGACTTTCTTCAGAGTTCTCACAAAATGGAATGTGTAATGTAAAATTATTCACAACAGTCACATTTCAGAATTTTGGTGCTGTGGTCTCATGACATCCCTAGTTATATTTTTTTCCTTTTTCAGGTGGTGAAGATGATGATCGTGGTGGTTTGTACGTTTGCCAACTGCTGGCTGCCCTACCACGTCTTCTTCCTGCTGCACCAGTTCTTTCCTGACATGTTTATCGAAAGGTTTATCCAGCAGGTTTACCTGGCCATCATGTGGCTGGCTATGAGCTCCACCATGTACAACCCCATCATTTACTGCTGCCTCAACGACAGGTACGTCAACACCTACACACACACACACACACACACACACACATCTATGTCCAGTGTTCGGGCAGAAATATCACCATCACTTTCTAGAACTCTGCCTGAACTTGTCTGGTCTGCTAATCGGTCCTTTTAAGCTTTGACATACATGAATCACCTCTTGACCTAAATTTACTTTCAAACACTAATCTTGCAAAGGATGTTGGCCCTACGTGTTATTAGACAAGCGTTTGACGCCATGGCCTCTGTATGGGAGCTGCTAAACTTCACTTTTAACTGGTGTCATTCATAGTTTTTTTAAACATGCTGAGGTTCAGCCCTGTACTAAAAAGACCAGTTTGAATCCCCACTACAAACCTAAGAATACCAGCCAAATCCATAACTTCCATTCACGTCAAAAAAATTTTGATAAAAGTTGTAGCATGAGCAACCACCCTTTCATAGAAATTGACGAGTTGTTGAAAAATTCCAGCGCGGTTCCGTAAAAGCATTCACGGAAACTGCACTACGTGAAAGTTTGTAGTGATCTTATGAGTCAGATGACTACTAAAGAATATACAGTTTTGCGCCTAGTGAACCTTCTTGAGTTTGACATGTTGATCATACAGGGGGATTAAATAGACTTTTGTGACCTGAATGGGATGTCTGGAATCCGTTTTAAAAGGTTTCATCCACCTTCTGGTAGAAGTGTGAGTGAAGATAAAATCAGAGCATGTCTGAAACTCAGAGGGACGTCGTGTGGGGTACCTCAGGGATCTGGCTTGGGACCATTTGTTCATCTTTGTACATATTTCTTCTAAGACAGAATTTAGGACATACCTTACCATCTGTATGCGGATGAACTAAACTGCTCATTAAGAAATGAGTCCTCTAACGGTCTTATTTACGTGTGACTATCATACACGATACAAAACGGCATCTCTTATTTTAATATGTGCACAGTAACAGATAGAGATACACAATTCTCCTGCAGAAAGTTGACGCTTCCGGCGACGGTGGCGTTCTTGTGTCTTTCTAGCCTTTACAGAGATTTTCTATCCAGTATGGAACTTTGGCCTTTTCAGGGTTGGTGAGCATATATCAAACTGTAGATACGGATGTATCCACTTGATGTCCATATTTACTCAATTTCAGTCATGCTGCGCTAGCTGTCATGTTTTCCATTTATTGCATAAATGTAATAGTGTGTCCTTTTTGCACTGGATTACTCCAAATATATAGGATGAACGTGTTCAGACAACACAAAATGTTGTGGTCATATTTTTGGTGTAAAAATGAATGTATTATTTATGGAGTGTCATGAGGGCAAAGAATCGGGAAGTTTTTTGCATAAATTTAGCTATTTTGTCACTGCCAAGGTTAAATTTGTATTTCTTACTTTTGACTTCCAAGACATAGTAGAAGTGTTTTTAGAGAGGAGGATTGGATTAGATTTATGCTGTCTGTGTGTGAGATTCATGTTCTGTTTTATTATTAATTTGTCTTTGGTTTACAACCGTTTACATTCAAGGGATGCAGCACGATGAGTATTCTAATAGTCCGTTTGAATGAAACAAATGATGTTCATAGGGTTGATGTAGACAAACAGGGTGATGTTTTACAAACTTTTTATAGAAAGGAAACAGACAGCAATGATTTGTAACAAATGACCTTGGTCTCAGAGGTAATCAATGTTTGACCAGTACTAACAGTGGGTTAGTGACAAAATTGCTTCTAAACTCAGATGAAACGAAACACCGTTGCCTCCGAAAAGTCAAATCTAGATAAAGAGCACAGTGGTGATTAGGCCGTCTGTCAAGAGAAACTCAGGACGCTTAGGCTGTGTTTTTAACATTCAGCTATGTCCTGGAGCTCCATGCCTACGCATATTTTGGAGACAATCGGAAGTGGCGACGCAGATGGTGAGGGGGTGAACTGATATCAGACTGAAGAAAGTTAATGTGGAAATGTTTTCCCTTTTCACACCATTCTTTGTAAACCCTAAAAATGGTTGTGCGTGAAAATCCCAGTAACTGAGCAGGTTGTGAAATACTCAGACCGGCTCGTCTGGCACCAACAACCATGCCACGCTCAAAATTGCTAAAATCACCTTTCTTTCCCATTGTGACATTCAGTTTGGAGTTCAGGAGTTTGTCTTGACCAGGACAACACCCCAAAATGCATTGAAGCAACTGCCATGTGATTGGTTGATTAGATAATTGCATTAATGAGAAATTGAACAGGTGTTCCTAATAATCCTTTAGGTGAGTGTAGATTTTTAAATATTATAATGTGTAGATTATAATATTTGCAGAGAGAACCAGGCCCCAATGTGAACCCGGTTTATATTAGAGGCAGAGACCGTATATTAGAAAGAAGCCTCCCTGTTTTATGATTAACAAAAACATAGCAATTTTAAAATCACTGTGTTGTTTTAACAGAAATACTCACTAATTCATTCCTTTTATGGTTTGCTGTTGTCAATAAATGTCAACACTTCCTGCACAGATGTTAGACATGTAAAGCTTACCAGCAATTGTAAGGGCATAATGCCTTCCTACCCTGGTATGCTTTTAATTTGACACTTTCTAACTTTCAAAATGTGTACATAGCTACACTAAATTAAAGTGCATAGCTTATCCAGAACTCCATAGAGCTGCTACTTCAAAATGAAACTGTTACAGTCTACAACAGTACAACCAACTTTTTAAAACACGCTTAAGAAAATACAACATTTCAGGTTTGAATCTCCATTTTCTAATACGGAGAAGCTAACTCTATAGATGTTTAAATCTCCTCCATCTCCTCATACACATGGATAACCCATACTAATTTCTAAAACAATATCAAGTTGATGGACAAAAGGGGAGTTAGAGAAAAATGTGTGGTGAATAAAGCACTGGTACTCCAGAAGAGTTGTGTAAAGGCTTTTAAGTTTAAAATGTGCAGGAAGTGTTGAGTTTCATTGACAGTAATTTTACACCAAATGAAAGAGCGGCTAAGTAAAAGCAATTACTGTATCATTGTATTGTTGGTATGCACCAATAGTTTTTATTCATAGTGTTGTTGATGGTATTTGAGACTTGGCCATTATTTGAATACTGGAGTACTTGGAGTAAATAATTCAAATGTATTATTACTAATTAATTTCCTCCCCTGGTGAAGTGTTTCATTGCACTATTCATAACTTCATGAATTGAATCATCTTGTCTTTTATTCATTACAGTTACAATATAGTGGCAGTAGCTCAGTCCATAGGGAGTTGGGTTGGGAACCGGAGGGTCGCTGGTGCAAGGCACCGCACCCCCAACTGCTTGCGGCGCCTTTCTATGGGCAGCCCCCCCACTCTGACATCTCTCCATTTAGTGCATGTATAGGTACTGAGCATGTGTGTGTAATTCGGGCCTGTGTATAATGTGTGTAATAACAGTGTAAATTGTAATTTCCCCTTGCGGGACTAATAAAGGATACATTATTAATTGGTGCTGCTATTAAAAGATTGTGAAAAGGTAATGTTCTCCTTTATTTTTTGTGATTAAGAATTTTTTATTTTTTGAAACAAACAACACATACAATTTGCCCCCCACCCCACCCCCTTGACATCACCACACAAAACTCTCTGCACGTCAAAGATTTAGAATAAGCTGCAAACTCTAAAATGCATCTCTGAAACTTGCTAAATCCCACTGTGACCATCAACAATTTACTGTTATTAGCATGAATTCAATACTTGTTTGTAAAATAAAGACAGATGGCCACCTCTGCTTGTTGTGTTTAATCAATGCTCTCCCACTGCCTTGCATTGTGGCCGCCTGTTAATTGCCATTGTGCTGTCGGAGAAATGAGATTTCACACTGTACAGGATAACTACTGTCTTTTGTCTTTAGCAGCTCAGACAATTTAAATTTAAATGCGTGACCAATTGCGACCCTCTACTCTCATTTTCAAGCAGTCTCCTGCCATCCCTCAAAGCAATTTACGAAGTCCCTTTTCCTCCCTTCTACACTTTTCACCCTGTATGTCTGTCTGCATGTGTTTATTGAGATAAGGTGTTTTCATCCAGTCGCCAGCCACTGGGGTTTTCTTTATCTCAAGCGTAATTCTTATTTCTGTCATCTCTTCCTTTTATGGTTTATGTCATACTAACATCAAGTACGGGTAAAATGAGTCTTTCAATATACGTTGTTTTGTGTTAATTTTTCAAGAATGTTTCAGTTACATACAGTCTTGCCTTTTTTTTTTTTTTACAATACATCTCTATTAAGGGTGGGAATCACCAGAGGCCTCACGATGCGATATCATCAGTGGGGTTTGAGAGGTTGGGCACCCCAGGTAAAAAATTCAGTCAATGTGCATAAAGAAGCCAAGAAAAGATGGAAAAATCTCCAAAAGGCATCAAATGACGTATTATAAGTCACAAAAAAATTGATTTTATTTTCATCATTTACACTTTCAAAATATGGCGTCTGCAAAGGTTTGGGCACCCTGCAGAGTTAATACCTTGTACTGCCCCCTTTGGCAAGTATCACAGCTTGGAAACGCTTCTTGTAGCCAGCCAAGAGTCTTTCAAGTCTTGTTTGAGGTATCTTTGCAATTTCTGGGCTGTCTGTCACGCACTGCTCTTTTAAGGTCTATCCATAGATTTTTAATTATGCTGAGGTCAGGAGATTGTGAAGGCCATGGCAAAACCTTCAGTTTACGCCTCCTGGTGTAATCCACCGTGGATTTTGAGGTGTGTTTAGGATCATTATCTATTTGTAGAAGACATCCTCTCTTTAACTTCAGCTTTTACACACCTTCTACTCGTGAAATGTCCCCTGTGCCACTGGCTGGAATATAACCCCAAAGCATGATTGATCCACCCCCCCATGCTTAACAGTTGGACAGAGGTTCTTTTCCTTAAATCTGTGCCCTTTCTTCTCCAAAGGTACCTTTGCTCGTTGCGGCCAAAAAGTTCTATTTTAACCTCATCGATCCACAGAACTTGTTTCCACAATACATCAGGCTTGTCTATATGTTTATTTGCAAACTTCAAAATCTTATTTTTGTATGAAGGACGTAGAAGAGATTTTCTTCTGATGACTCTTCCATGAAGACCTTGTTTGCACAATTATCTCTTTATAGTGGAAGGGTGTAGCACAACTCCAGTGTCTGCCAGGTCTTTCTGGATGGATCGTGCAGTCAAACGTGGGTTTGGACTTGCTTTTCTCACAATCCTTTGAGCTGTTCTGTCTGATATTTTTCTTGATCTACCAGATCTTGCTATAACTTCCACTGTTCCTGATGACTGCCATTTCTTAATTACATTCTGAACAGAGGATATTGGCATCTGAAAACGCTTTGCTCTCTCATAGACTTCTCCTGCTTTGTGTGCGTCAACTATTTTCAGTTTCGTTTTTCTAAGCAACTGCTTAGAAGAACCCATGGTGCTGATTGTTGTGGCAAGGTCAGATGAGTCTGGGCATTTAAAACCGTAAGATTGACATCACCTGGTCTTTCCAGATGATGATTGAGAACAATCCATGACACTGTCAGGTCTCAACTTTCCAAAGGGGGCGGTGCATGCTAGAAACTCTGCAGGGTGCCCAAACTTTTGCAGACGCCCTTTTTTGTTTTCTGTTCTTTTGAAAGTGTAAATGATGGGAAAAAAATCTAACTTTTTGTGACATATTATACGAATGTCTAATCTGTCATTTGATGCCTTTTGGAGATGTTTCCATCTTTTCTTGGCTTCTTTATGCACATTAATACAAAAATGTACCTAGGGTGCTCAAATCTTCGATCCCCATTGTTTGTCACAATACAATATTATTGCGATTATAAACATATTGCATTAATTACCTTTTTTCCCACTTCAAATTTTTGTCAAAATCTGTTTTGTCTAAAAAGATAAATTTCTCTGTTTGTTCATCTCACTTCAATTTCATTGTTGCAAAACAGGATTGTCAAGCAGACAAACTGACCAACACATATACAGTATGACAATACTTGGCGTCTATGTATCAACACAGTATTGTCACTGAAATTATCACAATACTATGCTGTATCGATTATTTCCCCAATGGTAGATTTTCAGTTTATCTGGACTCACACGCAGACTCAGAAGTAGAAGGTGTAACAAGATTTGTATTAATCTTTATAGACAAAGAGTAAGTTGGTTTGGTTGGCAAGGTTGAGGGGAGTGGTTGGGAATCCAGAGCTGGTGGTGTGGCATGGCATGGTGGGGATGCAAGGCAGGGAGCATTTAGGAACTCCAATCCAAAAATATACTAAAGTAGAAAAATAAACAAAGCACAATTACTTAAAGGTCTAAGTCTAAGCAAGTAGATCATACGTGAGATACTTAGTCGGCTGAGGGTAGTTACCACATGGATAGCAGAAAAGTATCTGGCGCTGGATGTCAGGAGAGTCTTTGAGCAGAGTAGATAGGATAGCCATGAACCGAAAGATCGAGGTGCCCCAAGATGACCCCGAAACCACTCCCACAACCACACAGACACAGGACAAACGCAACAGAGCGGAAAAGAACTAACAAACCATAAGTCACGGGCTGACCGTGACACCCCACCCCTAATCTCTGTTAGCCACCGTACACTGTATCAGCCATATAGTAATTACTCTTGTCAGTTTGGACAAATTTCCAAATTGCCTGTTGTTGTTGGTGTGAAGATGGAAAAAGAAATGACTGCTGAATATGTAAATACTGATTTAGTAGAGGATCAGTGTTGTGGGATTTTATTTCTCTGGGATTCTTGTAAACTGCATTGCATGATCATCAAACTAATTAGAATTGTATGATTGGTATTCAATCCTATGGTGATGGTGGTGATGATGCTGACGATGACGTCAGGGGGTGTTAACTCTATTTGTAGACCTGTATGACCAGAGAGTGGAAGGACAAACTATTTTTCAACCGCATTTTGTGAGACAAACACATTTTTTTAAAGGTTGCGCTCCATGAATGCTTTACTGGATCTATAATATCTGGAGGATGTGTACAGAATTAAATGGATGTTGTTACATGTGGAAGTGCAAGACATTTAACCCTGATGTTGCGCAGCGGAGTGTAACGAATGTGTGTGAATGTCTATCTGATGAGAATGTGTGTGAAGGGTTCCTGTACTGTGTAAAAGCGCTTTGAGTAGTCGTATAAAAAAACAGTCCATTTATGTTTTCAATTTGTATTTACATTTTCTTGTATTTTAATTTGTTTTATTGTATGACATTTTATTGTGAAGCACTTTGTGATTTTTATCGGTGAAAGATACTATACAAATAAACTTTACTTACTTACTTACTTACTTACTTACTCACTTAGTGTAGATTTTCAAATATTTCAATTGCAGAGAGAACCAGGCCCCCATGTGAACCCGGTTTACAGACAGCGACCGTATGCTTTATCATATATTAGAAAGAAGCCTCCCTGTTTTATGATCTGCTCCAATTTTTATTTTTACATTTAACAAAAACATAGCAATTTTAAATTAACTGTGTTGTTTTAACAGAAATACACACTAATTCATTCCTTTTTAGGTTTGCTGTTGTCAATAAATGTCAACACTTCCTGCACAAATGTTAGACATGTAAAGCTTACCAGTAATTGTAAGGACATAATGCCTTCCTACCCTGGTACGCTTTTAATTTGACACTTTCTAACTTTCAAAATGTGCACACAGATACACTAAATCAAAGTGCATATCTTATCCAGAACTCCATAGGGCTGCTACTTCAAAATGGAAATGTTACAGTCTACAACAGTAAAACCAACTGTACTAAGGAATGTAATGCAATTGTGTTGTTAATAATAAGAAGATACAAAATGGACAGTCTGTATGCTTGAACTCTGCATCAATTGATTTTTGTTTGTCTAGCAGTCAAAGTTTTTGGCTTTTAAGCTGCTAAATGCTCAACTTTGTTTACCTGCTAGTCTCTAATTCACACGTTAACATTTAAAAAAAGTCTGTTTTCATTGACCTAATACACATTTGAAATAATACACAAGGTCCACACTCATAGAATAAAGTTACGTTTAAAAAAAGTTTGTTTCTAGGTAGGTAGTGCAAATTGGTCTTACGAGAGATTTTACCCTGAAAAGAGCTTCCTGCAACTCAGTAATGTCAGTTACCCACTGTTGCCACAATTGCTGGTGTTTAGCAAAAGCTACATCAAAACTCTTTGGTAACGCTTTAGATTACAACCCGCAACAAACAGCGTACCTATTCCGAAGTTAGGTTTACTAGTAGATTATATACCAATACTTATCATATTTAGGTATAGGGGAAAAAGATGTGAAATCATAGAATAAGGGCGTAACAATTTGGGATCTTACAAATATTTGTGTATTCTGTAGTTATTTCTTTCCTAATGGGTACCTATTGTATTATTACAGGGTAATCTACTGAGGATTAATCTGGACTTTTTGGGAGGAATTTAAGTGTAGTTAACTACTGTACCTATTCTGTTACAAGTTAGTATCACCATAAAACTGAGGAAAAATCTGGACGTTTCAGGAAGGGTGAAGTGATGACATCACTTACAGGGGAAATATAATGCAAAATCCACTTTTTCATTAAAGATTAATATGTTTCCCTGATCTAGAGACACACAATCCTCTCTTGGTTTTTCTCCTGCTGTATATTGGCAGGTATATTTTCAGCCCTGGTGGTTGAGCCAGCCATTACTAAAACAATAATTGTATGCTCTCTATTCTATCATAGGTTAGTTTTCATTGTTTTTAAATGTGCACATAAACCAATCTAAATGAGAATAATCTTGTTTTTCTTGCACAGGTTTCGTGCTGGTTTTAAACAAGCATTCCGCTTCTGCCCCTGCGTCCCGCGAGGCTCTTATGAAGGCCTGGAACTCAAGTCCACTCGTTACCTTCAGACCCAGACAAGTGTTTTCAGGGCCAGCCGGATGGAGACCACCGTGTCCACTGTGACCCAGGTTGGGGATGACATGGAGCCGCCAAGGGTCAAGGCAATAGCAGGTCCACGGCACGGTGGAGCTGCGGTCGGGGCCAGACCACATAGCTCCTCCTTGGACCTCACCTCCAACGGGTCATCGCTCCAGAGCGTCTCTAAAACGGTCTCAGAGACGTCCAGTTTCTACTCTAGTAACCACTTGCAGGAATAAACCTCAAATGTGGTTTGCAGGACAGCAGGGAAAGAGAGTGAGTTGATTGTTCATTTAGTTGCCTTTGCTTGTGTGTGTTGCAAAAGTACAGCATAAATTTGTGAGTTAGTCTGCCAGTGACTGTGGCTGGGTTATTGATGACTACATTTTCACTGGAACGGCGTGCCAGGTAATTTGCAAGTGAGACTAAGTCCCTGTTCACTGAGCGTCATCCTCACCCTGTAACAAGTACTCATGCCGCTCACAGTTAATGATCAACTCTCATTAGAAAGGTTTGCTCACTGCCAAAAAGTTATGACAAGCATAACATGTACAGTATGACATGAGCAAATTCCAGTTCAAAAGGTACATTGCAGCAGATGCTAGCGCCTACCATCTTCACAGCCTTCACTTGTCACATCAGCCTGCTCTCAGTGCAGAAGGAACGTTCACACATCTTCAATCGCACAAGCGGTGTGACTTCACATAAGTCTATTTTCGAGTGGCGCTATAACATTAGACCATCATGCTGTGAACACAGCGGCTTCTCATTTTAACAGAGCTGTTTTCTGCAAAGACACAGAGCTAGGAGACCTCTACACCTGTAATGGAGTAAATCCTGGTTTTCACAGTAACTCTTTGCGCAGAAGTTGAAAAAAAACAGGCAAATGTGTGGGTTCTGTTGAAAGGCTCTCCCAGAAGATGAGATAGGAGGAGAGGAGATAGACAACAGAGCATAGACTCTGAACTTTGCATGTGTATGCATAAGCAATCCAATGTGCAGGATGAGTGCCTATCTGCCCCAAAGAGTGCTCTAAGCAAGCATGCTGAAAAATGAGGCTGCATAATTATTCTGCCAGTTGTTCTGATTAATCGATTAATCGTTTGTTCTATAAAAAGGCAGAAAAAATGGCATCCCAGTTTCTTAAAGTCCAAGATGAGGTCTTTTGATTTCTTGTTTTGTCAGTCTGAAGCCCAAAGATGTTCTGTTTCTTATGATATGAAACAAAAATAGAGCAAAACATCTCCATACCTGACCAGATGAAGACAGCATTTCTGCAATTTTTGCATGAATTGATCATTTAAAGAGTTAATCAATTAGCAGAGTAATCGTTGCAGCGCCTAGCCCAGCTGTCATCGGGCTAAACATGGACTTCACCAGCTGGGAGCATCGTCTCTGGAACATAAGCGAGCTCCAAATGCCGAAGAGGCAACGGTGAACCTCAAGGTAAATGGGCCCAACATGAGTCTTCAATCCCAGATTTATTTTCCTGTGACTCCTCTAAACCCAAACAACCCTGGTGTGTATCTTAGAAACCGATCTACAATGAAGAGCAAATGGAACGCTCCAGTTTCCCACAGAATGAATACAGTTTGACAATAATGACCCTCCCCTCAGCCACGCGTCTGTGCAACTAGCTCCGCCTTTGTAAGACATACAGTACATGATACTGGGTCGTGACACTGGGTCGTGACAAACTGTGAAATGTTGATGTTAATATCATTACCCTTCCACCTGGCTGAAACATGCACTCTGTGTCTGGATCAGGGTTATGATAGGTCTTTTTGAAATTTCACAGAATTTTTTTTGATTTCTTGATTTCCAGTAGTTTTAGTTTGTTTTTGTTAGGGCCAGGTGTATTGTCTCAACATACAAAATACACGTTGGCCATGATGTTTAATGTTGAATTTTTGCGATTCTGCTTGATTTTATGGTTCTGAGGAGGCTCCAAGCAGAGCGTTCACCGTAGCCTACGTTAGTGGCTGGAAGTTTATACTGTGCGTTGGTGTGTGTGTGTCTCGTCTCTTTAAAAGAATAGCAGGGCCGGCATATATGTGTGTGTGTGTGTGTGTGTGTGTGTGTGTGGGTGTGGTAGAGCAAGTGAGAGAGTGACGTGATTAGCTTTGGAGTGAGTACCGACTCTAGAGACATATTGTGTCTCATACAAATAGTGAGAGAAACAAAGTGTCTCCCCTGTGCTTTCTGACCACGGTGGGAAATCTGTAGCTATAGAGTTCTTGATTTCATGTTGTTTATGGAGGCGAACCAGGAAATGTGTCGTGGTGAAATGTGACGCTACCAAGCCAAGGCCGAGCGATGTGTCGCCGCCACATATTGTTAGATTTTTCCACAGCGTAGATTAAAATAAATGTTTATTCAGTTTACTAAAAATATACATCCCTGCCTATTATCTTTTTAATTTTAGTTTATTATAATAACCCTGGTCTGGATTTACATTTGTTTTTACATTTACATCCAGTTCACCTAATTGTCTTGATGCCTAATTCATTTGTGTGCTTTTTCTTGGTATTTTTGTGTTTCTGGATAAAGTCATCTCTGACCTCCTCTGCGGGTGGTTTACGTGATCAGATCTTCACCTCTGTCCATTTATTTCCATTTTATGTGCTGTCACTCCAATTTTCAATCCAGTCATACACCCTGCATGTTACTATCAGGTGGAAATGGCTTTTTAGACATTGCAGCCTAGAGTATGCACAGGCAGCCTGTTAGCTATAGCTCTCTAATGTGCATTGATGTGCCTTGCTGAGTAGCGTAATGTCTGTAAAAGGGCGAGGGGAGGGGAGCAGAGAGGCAGCCCACTCTGCCGGGGTCCAGGAAAAGGTTGGTTAGGTAACAGGGGCTATGGAAGCCCACTGGGACAAACCTCCTACAGTTGTCAACATACACATACATACGTACACACACAGAAACACATACCTACTGTAAGAAATGACAAGCTTGGCGTGGGATTTTAGTGGAAACATATTAGGCTTGTCACAATATTCTCAGTCATACTATAAGTACTACAGGGGCAAATATTTTATAGTACTCTTTTCATGGATTTCACGTTATAGCATAATAATCAAACTTCTATCAAGATATTCACTTGCTACAGTTTTAGTTGGAAGATTCCATGCATAGTTTGTAATGGTTTAATGGAAGTCATTTTTACTACAAATATCCTTGGGTGAGCATACTAAGTAAATCCTCGAGATGTACATATTTGTTGTACAGAACAAAAAAGGCTTGACCCCACACACACACACACACACACACACACACACACACCACACATCTACCCAATAGCCGAGCTGCAATTTACGCTGAAACACACAATGCAACAGAGAATAAAGAATTTTAAAGTCTTAGTGAAATATCTAAGACTAAAAATATTTTTTTCCCTTAAACAGTGGAAACAAGTTTTGACAATTCCGCTTATTGTTTCAAGATGGATATTCTTTGCAATGTGAATTCACAGCGCACACACACACACAGAGTAATCACCTGTTGACACCCATCATTCCACACACACACACACACACACATGTACTACGAAGCAGGATTGACATGCTCTGGATTTATTTCAGTTACCTATAGAATGCTGCTTCATTAAATATTAAATTAATTAATAAATACATGAATAAATGAATAAATATGCCTTTGAAATACTTCATGAAATAAATAAATGAGGCAATAAAAACAAATTAAATCTAAATAATATAAAAATTTATGAATTAGTTAAATAAATACATTAAAAGGTTTTACTTTTTATTATTTCATGGTACTTTTATCTCAAATTATTTATTTCAAGATACACATTTATTTATTTCCGTGGGCTTTTATTTCTCAATGCCACATTTACTTATTTCATAATTCAGAACCGAGCCATGTGCAAAAAAAGGCTGGCGAAGTGGGAGTGCACCACAACCGGTATGGAGTTATATTCCTATCTTTATTCAAAAGCGTTTTCATTCTTTTTCAGAGCATTTTTCACTGATATTGCGTTCATTTTTTGTGATCAATTCCCCCAAAAATCTTTAATAGTCAAATAGAAAAATCAAAATCAAATAGCCACTGCTCGTGCTTGGATTCGCTCTGCTCAAACTTTGTGCTTGGACTACGAGGTTGTCGCTTGGACAGATTTCCTGCTCTCAGCTTTGACACTTCTCCTCGCACTCAGGCCGATTCTGCATGCTTGCAAATCTTCTTCTCTCAGATTTCTTCTGCACTCAGATGTTTTGTGTTGCAATGGAGTTGTTAAGTGAGCTAGCTGACAAACAACTATTTCACATTAAACAGAACCCCAGAATTTACCCCAGTTATACCCCAGGACATAGGCGACTGTGGGCTGGGTACAGAGCCGTGCGAGCTGCCATTATAATGTACATGGTAGCATAGTGGTTTGGCCCTGAATGTTCAAACATGATTATATAATTTAATCATTCGATGATGTAATTTAAAAGTTCAGTTGGTAACTTTTATAAAAAATAACAGGTGCTTTGTTTTGGCTCTACTGTTTTCAACATGACAGCCAGGGGCCTGTTGCACGAAAGTAGAATAAAGATATCCAGGATAAGTGAAAAAGCGCAGCTTGACTTAGTGTGACCTGCTCATCGCGGCTTAATCGGTTGCACGTTTGCCGAGCCAGGATGAACAGGTGGAGCTATGTCAAGCCAGGTGTAGATAGCTGGGATAAGTGCACGTTCACGGCTTTCTCAAATAGACCACGTTATCGATCACAGATTTACTGATGCAGAGATGAGAAGACGCATGCGCCATATGTTTCACCCAATGAGCAGCATCTTCTAATGGAAAGTAACGAGGAGGGGAAGAATATGGAAAAAGGGAAATACGGCTCTTATCAAACGGAGAAAAAAAGCCCGACATAGCGGACCCGACTGAATATGTGGGGGTGTAAAAATATTTACTTTGCCTCAAAAGTGAGCAGAGGGAACTAATGTTCCTCGGGAAATGGACCCTACGGACTTTAGGCTTAATTTCAAACCCTTAGTCACAACGTGAGAACATGTTTTACAACCATGCACAAATCTCTATAAGCTATATCTAATTATTTATACAATTAATGTTCATATAGAACAATCAGAAAGGGACAACAACTAGAAAAAAAAGTAAATGACTTCAATACACGCTGTGAGCATATGTAAAACAATATTCATGTTTTTTTATTCTTCTGACAAGTGACCGCACCAAAATAAAAAGATGAAGAAGCATTGTGGTGTTCCCAGTGTGATGAATGATAACTCCACTACATACGTGCTGTATATAGACCACGTTATTATACCGGTGATGTGAGACTTATTAGGAAGGTTATGAAACCAATGTAAGGTATATCAAAAAACATTAGGCCCACTTATTAAGGAGTAACACAAACTACCCTTTATTAGAGAAGGACAAGCAACAAGAAAATGAAATCATGAATGTATTGGTCTCTGACCAGTCTGCCATTATTATCATCTGGGAACATCGCTACATTAATATCATCTGGAACATCGCTACATTAATATCATCTGGAACATCGCTACATTAATATCATCTGGAATATCGCTACATTAATATCGTCACACTTAATCTCCGGAGCGCGTCCTGTATAAACCTGAAGCTGAGACCACGGACGCTGCGCTGCTCATCTCTACTTTCACAGAGAGAGTGGACACTGACACAACTCGCAAGTCTGCTGGTAGGCAATAGCCACTGGCCACCGGCCACCGGGCACCGGGCACCAGGCACCGGGCAGCAGCCACCGGGCAGCAGCCACCGGCCACCGGGCAGCGGCCACCGGGTAGCGGCGGCCACCGGCCACCGGGCACCGGCCGCACGCCAGGCAGCCTCGACATAGTACCGTCCCACCGGGAAAAGTCCCACTCCGCATCTGGGTACCAGTGCCAGTGCAACCATTTCTAACATCTAAACAGCTGTAGTAGGGTTTAAATCAAACTCGCGACAACAATAGAGACAAGTAGCTAATGCATGTTAATAAAAATAAAGCAGAACACATGCAGAAGACAACGGAATAACTGTTAAACACGTTTATTTCGTATCAGACGGCAGCTGATTTGACTCATGAGACTCCAGGATTAATCTTAACCTGGCTGTTAGCCTGCTCTGGACCAGGCTAGCCGCAAAGAATAAATCTCCATGGTTACTTGGCTGGGCTTAATTCAATCTGGTTTCGTGCAACCGAGTCCAAGCTAAATTCATCCAGGATAACTTGAATATCCCGGCTTAATCCCTTATCCTAGTTTCGTGCAACAGGCCCCAGGTCTCACACTTTGTCATTTTACAGCTAAACAGTAAACTAATGTGTTTCTGAAAACATTGGAGGGGTAAAAATAGGCGATGCAGTAGAGCTGAATGATTTGGGAAACTCCGCTTATGCACAGAACATTCAACTAAATATTGCACATTTGATTAATCACGGTCTTCCCAATTAGCGGATTTTTTCAAATCCTGATTTCAATTAGAAAACGATTAATTGTTCAGCCCTACAATGCAGTAACATATTCTTGATTCTATTTTCTAGTTTGACAGTTTGATCAGAGTTTACAAGCATTTACAAGTTATTGAAACTGGGTTATAGATTCCCTGGCTCTGATTGGTTGTTTTTCTTCAGGTGAAGTTGAGACTTGCAAATGCCATAAGGAGCACTAGGGCAAAACAGAAAATATAGAAATGCTTAATGTGGGCTGAAATGTTAGAAACAGCTCGAAGCCGATAAAAAAACTTCTTAAAGAAGAATTCTGGCCACTTGTTACGTTAATCTTGATCGTCGTAAATATGCGCGTACCTTCGATAGAAAACCCCCCCAACCTGAATCAGTGCAGGCAACGCGGAGTAGCTGCTGCAACGCGTATGAGCTTCCATTGATCTAAAATGGCAGGCTTCTGTAGCAGCTAGGAGCTAGCAGCTACCAGCTAGCAGCTACTGGCAGGATCGAGACAGGGACCAGGAAAGGTCATGAATGTAAACCATGTCTAAATTGAAAATGCATCTTGTTGTCACGTAAGGGCCCTGTTCATGTTGCAGACATTTTAATTGGATTTTAAGTCTGTCAAGAGGCACATAGGTTTTAAAACTGCCGTTTTAACTCAGTGGAAGCTCTTACGCGTAGCTGTAGCTACTCTGTGTAGCCTGCACTGATCCAGATTGGGGTTTTTCAATCAAAAGCACACCCATAGTCATGACGATGAAGATTAATGTAAAAAAAAAAAGCGCAGAAATCTCCTTTAAGTACTTCTTTATTACGCTGAATGAGTTAAATTAGCAAAAATCAAAGGTCAACCTAACTATAATTTACAGTTTTTAAGAGTTTAACAATCACAAACTCAACTAATGTGCTTATCAGGAGCATGTGGATGTAGTGTAATCGCATTTGATTGACCAAGCAACAAGAGAAAACCACCTCATGACTTTTTAATTCAAATGCTGCAGGACTTTGTGACATTACATTTTCCAACTGAACCCCCAACCGCTTCAAACCAGTGCAGAGAGCACAGGGATGAAACTTTTTTTTTTTTTCACAGAAATAAAATTATGAAATAAGAACAGTTATTTAAACTTACAGTAAGCAAGACATGTGTTCATATTAGTAGCTGACTAAAAGAAACAAAATGTTTAGGGCCTTTAGGTTTTCAACCATCCAAAATCTAGCCAAATGTCCAGTTTACTTCAAAATATGGACATTGACCTTTAGCTTCCCCTGGCAACAGCAGTGACACACTATTACTTGACCTTGTAGCAGTGTTTTCCTCTGTTTTATTAGGCAGAATCATGATAAAAATGATACTTTATAACTACATTACCATATGCAAATGCAGCAGGCCCTCTCAGCATCATGTCATTCCAACCACAGACCTTAAAGAGAGTGAGCCGGGTATGAGAGAATGATGTTGTTAGAACATACTTATTTGATTTGATTACAGTATGAATGAGACCTGCACCCTTGATGCCTCCTGCCCTGATGGGATGACTTGGAGTCAGAGAGCTGGATGAAATGTTCCTCGTCTGAATGTACTCCTGCAATTAGATTAGCTCATACAGTAAGTGTGCAGAAGTACAAATGAGTTTGTTTGTGGTTCTGTATCCTTAAAAAGGACCAACAGACCTCCAAAGGACAGTGAGACAAAGACCATCTTCCATCTTTCTCTGCACTACAATGGCTTACATTCAGGGTTGTGACCAGGGTTGGATTTGTGTCAGATCCTGCATCACAGAGTGGGACAGGTACTAGTTTGTGTAACCAAACACTATAAGTTTCTGTAAGTTTTTTTAGCGATGTCGCAATCATTTTTTTTAGCCCCTAATCCATTCGATTTAAAAAAATATATATATTATCTGCCGATATAGAGTCCAGATCCGTTACTTGTCGCTGCTCAAACAACAGAGCTGCACAAAAAAATAAGTAAACAAAGTAACTAAAATATGTCTTCTGCTTAATACATCTAACTCAAAATTAGTTTTTCTGAACACCAAAACCAGTCTCTATAGGATCCCAGCAAACCCCCGACCAAAACTCAAGTTCCCTGCTGGACAACAACAATGCCTCTTGCACTGTTAGTCTTCTAAAATCTTTGATTTTCTTCTCGTGTTTACCGATGTCAGCATCAGGTAATAACGGCCTGGAAGCATGGTTTCCTGGAATCACGGAAGAAGGGTGGAGAATTAGTGTAATTGTCATCTTTAAAAAAATAAAATTAAAAAAAGGGTGCCTAAGAAAGAGCCTTTTTTTACTTGTTGCCATGGGTTGGCAAGCTACAAGACACTCTGGACGGACACTGGTGATTGGCTGTGCCCATGTTGGTTTAAAAGTGCAAGCGTTCAGGCAGTATGGCGGCGCATCGGTGGCACAGGGTGTGTGTGATTAAAGGAGGCAATCACTACAAGCTGACGTACATGATCGGAGTTCAGTTAAAAAATTGCCCAAATCAGCTCTGATTCGATGCTGTGAACCCGTGCCCTAACACTTTTAATAAAATCTATTTAAAATATTTTTGGCACTGAAATCCCTTTTTGACCAGGGAAGTGTATGTCGGATGTATGATATTATTTCTGTCAATTAGCTGTAGCTGTGATTTCTAGTGGCTGAACACTCATTGTAATTTCACTGACCAAGCCGGTTGTTCCTGCTAGAATTTGAACCTGGTACTATCAAGGGCTTTTCAGGACAAACACGTTTTGAGCTGCGCTTGTCGCACATCTATAGTGCCCTGCTGCTGTTGCACCTTTTCTTTGGTCAACACAGCGAAACGCCGTTGTGGTGCAATGCAGAGAGGGCCGTTGCGGCCATTGGTCTGAAAGACCCTTCAGATATGACAGATGTGTTCAATACACCATAGCTTTACCATCAACACTCAGCCAATCCATTTTGATTCACTACGCCAGCATGTAATTGGGATTACGGCATTCAAAACAACCACATTCATAGCTTTAACCATTAGCATGATCCCTATCTTTAGCCACTTACATAGTTGCATCAAAGCTACAAGCACTGCCCGTCACAATCACAGCAACAGTTTGTAGGTGTGGCAAACAGGGCACTCAGGATGCAGTCTAACAAAATGGATTTCTTGTACACTTGGTACCAGGGCCTGAAGTTAACTTTTTTACAGTTACGCATCTGAATCACTCAATTCTCATTGGCTACCTGCCAATGTGGCAGGTAGATTGACTGTGTTACTCTTCAATTGAAAAATTCACCCGCATTTGGCGGCTGGTAGGGTGTTAATTTCAGGCCCTGCTTGGTACAAACAAACAGTCAACAGTCTCCAAAAACACTGGCAGGCATTAGACATGACATGCAGGCATTAAAAAATTAATCTGGCGATAGAATCCAAAAATGCTAAACTCAGACTCAGGTCAAAAACACTTACAAGCTCACAGAGGAAAAAGGCTGAAAGGCTAAACTTAAAGGCATCAAACAAACTGGCTGTGAACAAAGGGAGTGAATGAGGGAGGAGGGGAGACAATCAGACACAGGTGAGAAACACAGGTGCAGGACATTCGGGCTGGGAAAGTGTTCACACCTGGCGGGAAGGCTAGACAAAGAACGGATAGAAAGTGAGGTCCGACACAAACTCTCAAAATAAAATAGAAAGCAAAGTAAGGTGAATGTAAAAGAAAACTGAAAACATGACCCAGGAGTGGGAACTGGGCACGACAACAGTCAGTCATCAAATTGATGCTACCACATTCTTACATAGCTTACTGCAGAGCTTACATGGACTTAACATTACTGTAAAGCAATTTACCGTTAAATTTACATGGCTACTAAACTTTTACTTCATGCATGCCAAATGGTATGATTCCGACTCCAACTATGATAGGTGTTATCCTATCTCTCTGTTCACACCGGCTGCACTGCGGTAATTGTTTGGCGATTCCTCAGAGGGGCCACAGGGCAGCCGGATCCTTTACAAAAAACAGATTTCAAAATAAAACACCCCTGGCTGTGTCTCAAATCGCGCACTTCCCTTAGTGCACTTACAGAAGTACACTTCGTGCACTAGGTACTATCTTGCATAGTGCGTAAATTTTGACAGAGGAGTGTTGTCTCAAATCGCGCACTTCCATGTGCACTTACCGGAAATGACGATCACATTTCATCCCTTCTTCTTCTGTACAATTGGGAATTTCACCAGGGAGAGCATTCCAGTCTGCTATTGTGTTTCGCGAAAAATTATTCCTGCTTTGTTTTTGATATTTTAACAAAAATAAATGTGATGTTTATATTTGCTCCGTGTCACGCCAGGATGACGATTGCGACACCGCAGTCATGTCACCCCCCCCCCCCCCCCCAATTAGCTGAAAACTGTACACACAACTGTATCGTAATATTCGTTCTTGTTACTGCACTCTTAATTCATTAATTATACCCATTCTTTGCAGTCCACTCTTTTATGTATATGCTTATGTTTCTGCTCTAAAAAATAAGTAAAGTAAATATTCATTCATTACGTTACTGTTCATTTTAATGCTCAACGGTTTCATGAGGACATTGTTGCCCATAGATAAGACTGTTGTTAACACTCAACACCTTTAAAGGTATTATAATGATAATAATAATAATAATAATAACAAGCATTACCCCTTACAACTTACCTAATAGACAAACCATCATTACATCTTTTATATAAGTTGTATTTTGTTCTAAATGGTCTTCATACAGTGACAATACAATAGTGAAAGCAGAGGTAACAGAATTGACATTTAAATAGACCCATTCCTTTATATTATTTATATGTTTGCTACAGTCATGCAACGTGTAATACAAAAGATAACAAAGTTATACTTTTTTATTTAAAAATGTGCTTGTAGTTCTGCAGGCTCGCCCCAGGCCGTAGCTAGTCTGATGGGGACAGGGACATGAGGGGGGACTTCAGACTCTCCAGGGGATCCTTCTACGGTCTGATGGCCATCGTCACCCCTAAATGACGGCCCTCTATTCCTCGTTTGTCCCTGAAGAGACGGGTTATACAGGATAATCATCAGGGGGAGGCAATATATACAGGATATACATCAGGTGGAGGCAGTATATACACATCAGGTGGAGGCAGTATAAACAGTATATACACATCAGGTGGAGGCAGTAACAGCAGATACGTTTTAACATGAGCGTTACGCTACTGTTAAAGTTCCCGGCAGACAATCAGCTGATCGCTATTTTGCTGAGCTAACGCTCACATCAGATTATGTACAACTTGTTAAGATCATACATCTAACACTAAAATCGTCTACAATGGGACGAAAGTTTAACACAAACAACAGTATACTACAGGGCTGCCAACTTTTCCCAAAACCTTGGAGTGAGATTTGGGGGGGCAACCCATATTTTGCCACGTACAAAGCAATTTTTTGGGGTCTTTATCCTTCAGGGTTTAAATTGTGATTTGTGATATGTGGGGGGGTGGGGTTCTCCCTAGGGGGGTCTGGGGGTATGCCCCCCCAGGAAAAAAAATTGAAAAATAAACCATTAAAGGGCACTTTCTGGAGAGTTTTTTTGCAAAAAAATGGAGAAATCAAGTCTTACATGATATGTGCAAAACTGTAGGGTTAAGAACCTTTGCATTGTTGTAGTATCAACAGGTTTTACGGCATTCAGCATTTACATTATATACATTATTAACTTCTTATGATATAAGAACTGACCCAGACAACGTGCCAAACCACATGAAGAGACAGTAGCAAATCTCATCAACAGCTGAGAAGATTTGGGTCTGTGGGGAACAGGTCCAGGGGTCCCTGGTGTTGGGACAAGGGACCCAAAGTTAAATTAATGTTGAGGGATCAACTAAGACCACTGAAATTCTAAAGAATAAGAACCACTGATCTACATAAATTCTTATCCTTTAACCTTTGTGCCAAGGTTCAGTAATGTTTGGCCCTCATCCTCTGGGCCCCACTTACTGGATTTACTTTTTGGGGAAAAAAAGACTATTTGTTCATTTCATAAAACATCAAATTAATTATTTACAGTTACATTTAGAGATGCACCGAGGTTAGAGAAGCACAATAGTGGCCCAATGTTGCAGTATAGTATATATAGTATAGTGTATATATGTAGTATATATAGTATAGTATATATAGTATAGTATATATAGTATAGCTCAGATGTGTTTCACCAGATTTCTGCCCATGTTTACAACTTTGTGCACATTCAAAATATAACTCCTCCCATCTCTGTTGGCCGAGATTTGGAGAGTTGTAATATAGTCTGCTGTGCATGTCATTGCTCCGCTGATATGGTGGATCTCATTCAGACCGTCTGACAGACACAGACGCCCATTCGGGTCTCTGGTCTCTGACAAAGTTTAGAGGAGGCTGTACGCTGCGCAT
Source organism: Etheostoma spectabile (assembly GCF_008692095.1). Classification (NCBI taxonomy): domain Eukaryota; kingdom Metazoa; phylum Chordata; class Actinopteri; order Perciformes; family Percidae; genus Etheostoma; species Etheostoma spectabile. The sequence goes on along the minus strand of NC_045737.1, from coordinate 724,642 downwards.
TATCGGAGGACTACACGGATGCAACGCGTCACTGTCCACAGCAGAGCAGGTCCACTAACATGAACTGAAGTTGCTACGCTACCAGCCGCGCTGCTCACCTCCATCTTTACAGAGAGAGTGGACACGAAGCGACGGACGGGTCTGTGATACTCAGAGCTCATACCTAAAGCCGGGGAAATGGGATGGATCGTAAAAAAATATTCTCAGTTTGCGACAATTCGAAACTTTCACAGACAGGGAGCGCTCTTGAACCCCCTCACAGTCTCTGAAAGCACAACTAGTGGCTAAACAGATAAATCTATAGATAAACTCATCTATCAGAAATTTGACCGACTGGGTTGACACTTCAGCGTGAGAAATCGGGGGTGTGGCGTGTGAGCGTGTGAAACCAGTCAAATGCGTGTGTCTCACGGCCAATGCGTGAGAGTTGGCAGCCCTGATACTACAACACATGTAACGTTAGCTTATAACTTATTTGCCAATATGGTTAAAGTGCAGCTGTTAGCTAGCTAAGGTTGGCTTGCTAGCACGTCAAATTATGGTACTAATAAACGTTAATTCGTGGTACAAAAATTATTATCGACTGTAAAATTAACCAAATATACATTTACAAGGGGCTTATATGTATAGCAAAAAGACTCACGTTCAACTTTGTATTGCTCCGTCGGTCTCGCTATCGCGTCTTCGGCCGCTATCTAGTTTTTCAACGGTTGTTAGCTCCGCCCCTTCCGCTACGTAGCCAAGATGGCGACCGTTGAGTGTGGAAAGTGTCCATCGGTCCGCACTCAACTGTCTGGACGTTTTGAGTGCACCATCCGGGTACTTTAAGTGCACTGCATTTGACGCACTTTGACAATGTGAACGCACTATGTACTCAAATAGTTAGTATTTAGTACAGAAGTGCGCGATTTGAGACACAGCCCCTGTATTTGGTGATTTTTGCTTAGTGGTGTGCGATACTGCAACATTTGGGATCGATCCAGGACCAAGTACAGTGCCAGTTTCGCCGATACGATAGCGATTTACATGACCTTTCATTGGTTTTGTGATTTTTCCTTTGGATTATTAATAAGTTAAACCCCAGGATGGACTCTTCATATGCTTATATGATTTTTTTTTGGTGTTACCACTGTATCTTACAGCATTTTTACAAATTTAGCCACACAGCGCTCCTTTTCCTCTCTGCCATTCTTCTTCTCCATCTCTGTCCTGCCTGTCTGTGTGTGCTGCTGGCCGCCGCCGGCCCTGGCTGCTTGCTTGCTTGTTTGCCTGGCGCCGCTGAGTGACCTGTCGGTACAACATCAAGTCACAAGAGGGGGGGAGGAGGAGCAAAGTGTGCCTGCTCTGCGCTGTGACAGCATGTGTGACAGGAGTGGTACTTGAAAGCAGCGGCACTTACCAAGACACAGACAGCCAGGTTGCTTCTTTGATGAAACCGCAGCGGTGCATCCTGGAGGGAAACTAAAACTAAAGTATTACACAGGTATTGATCAGTATCAATTCCAACGTTCGATATTCGATTCGCCCACCATTAGTCTGGACTGTGTGCAAGACAGGCACACACAGAGAGAGAGACAGACAGAGAGCGAGAGAGTGACAGACACAGGTGGGAGAGGCCTGGCTGGAGGTGGTGGAAGTCGTTGGATGACTACCAAACAGACGCCTGATCAGGCATGACTCAGTGCTCTGCAGAGCTTTGCAGGCTTTGTGTCCCTGTCGTTAGTTTTGTTTCGGCCATCCTCACAGCCAGCCCAGCACTGTGGTCAGAACCAGGAGTTAAGACTACAGTTGGAGCGTGGCCCTGCTGGGGTCTGGGAATGATGAAACAGGGGTTACTCCAGGTTCCTATTGTGCTTACAGTTTGGATTTCTTACAGATCCTTCACCAGAGGAGTAACAAAGATAAGTTAGACAATGAGCTGTAATTGATGGAAGGTCTTCACAAGGATAGTGATACAAATGGTTGTGTGTGTGTGTGTGTTTACTGTAAGTGCACATAGTTTCCTTAACGTGTTGGCAGAGGATGTGATACAGCCACACAGCCAAAAAAAGTTGAACTCCGATTGTCAAAGTGAAATGAATCTCGATGTGATTTGTCAGGGCAAGACTTTGACATCATTTTGAATTTGAATTTCCAAACAAGCCCATCAAATGGTAGACATAATATGACATAACTTATCCATAGTAACCATTATAAAGTAGCATCAGCTGTCTGAGCAACTGAGAGGCATTTAAAGAATGGAATGAGCACTATGAAGGTATACAGTACTTCAAAAAAACATTCTTTTCTTCTAATCATCCTAATTTATTTCTCATTTGACCTTGGTAAACTAATTAAAACCAAGTAGCCAGGAACAATCCCCCCCCCCCCGCGTATCACTTGGACTGGTCAAGTAGAGCGAGTAAACGAGAAGCTGGGGCTTTAATGAATGTGTAATCAACTTTGTTTGAGTGCTCCTCAAATGAGCATACTGCAGGCTGCTGTCTCTCTCTGCCTCATTAACACACGCACACACACACACACACACCACACACACACACACACACACACACACACACACACATACAGTTGAAGTGACGGAGACAAAAAATGTCAGCATGTTGCTGAGGAGAGGCGCCAGGCAGGCTACACAGCGGGGTGAATAGCCTCATCAGCACCATCTCTTCCTGTGTTTCGATCTCTCCCTCGCTCTCCAATCATGCTAATTACAGCAGAGAAGTGGAGAGGGCCGAACACACGCAGGAGCGTACCTCTCACAGACACACACACACACACACACGTACTTCAGCTTGCATGTCTCATCATTAAATGGGGTGAAAATGTACAGTGACACACAACAGTGACATAGGTCATGCTCAAGCGTGTGTGTGTGTGTATTGAGACAGAGTGGGACTCTAGGAAGTGAAGAGACCCTTTCTTTTCTGAACCTCCTTGCCCTGGATTGGACGTCTGTAAAACATCAAGTTCTGTGACTGTTATAAACCGATTTTACAAAAAGCCAGAAAAGAGCTTGTAACTACTGTATATAGTCGAGTCAAGTCAATTTTTAATTATATAGCGCTAAGTTAACAGGTGAAGCAACTATACGACAACATGGCTCATTTGTTCATACCCTCTAATGCAGTAGTTCCCAAACTGTTTTCAACAATACCAGTAACAGTACACTCTTTGAACAGTTTTTTTAAGGCAGCGCAAAACATTTTTGGTGGAAAAATAAGTCTATATAAAAGGTACAATGCAATGCTACATTTCAAATGTTTAGAATCCATCACTAAATGCATTCTTTATTATAGTATAATTATTTTAGGAATTATGCATCACATATTTTTAAATTAGCATTTAACAAAAATCCAACGTACCCCCTGCAGTACTACAATGTACCCCTAGGGGTACCTGTACCCCAATTAGAGACACACGGCTCTAATGCGACCTACAGGAGCGTTTTCCATCCTTATATCTAAACCAATGTACGTTGGCCACAGTTTTGAACGTAAAGATCACTGTTTAAAAAAAAAATGTAATGTTGTGAAACTGTCACAGTTTGGGCACAAAAAAATGAAGTAAAAAAAAAAAAAAAAGACAGGTTTTGGTTAAAATCAGACACTAGTTCACTTCCAGTTAAGCATCTGGCGCTGAATGTGAGGTTTAAGTTAAAAAATGTGTTTTCGAACGGGGGTCGAACCACCCTCTCCTGGGTGAAAGGCCTGTGTTTGTTCCTTTCACGGGAATTTGGCGCTCTTATTCTTTCTCACCTTACTTCCTGCTTTGCACCCGTCATAATCATAGTCATACTACGGCCACTGGCACTATAAACGTAAATATAGGTTGTAATTGCTGCTTGCACAAACAACTATGGGAGCTTTGTTTTGTCTGGGGAGGACAGTCTCAAAATATACACTACCATTCAAAAGTTTGGGGTCACCCAAACAATTTTGTGTTTTCCTGAAAAGTCACACTTATTCACCACCATACGTTGTGAAATGAATAGAAAATAGAGTCAAGACATTGACAAGGTTAGAAATAATGATTTGTATTTGAAATAAGATTTTTTTTACATCAAACTTTGCTTTCGTCAAAGAATCCTCCATTTGCAGCAATTCCAGCATTGCAGACCTTTGGCATTCTAGCTGTTCATTTGTTGAGGTAATCTGGAGAAATTGCACCCCACGCTTCCAGAAGCAGCTCCCACAAGTTGGATTGGTTGGATGGGCACTTCCTGGTACCATACGGTCAAGCTGCTCCCACAACAGCTCAATGGGGTTCAGATCTGGTGACTGCGCTGGCCACTCCATTACCGATAGAATACCAGCTGCCTGTTTCTGCTCTAAATAGTTCTTGCACAATTTGGAGGTGTGTTTAGGGTCATTGTCCTGCTGTAGGATGAAATTGGCTTCAATCAAGCGCTGTCCACTGGGTATGGCATGGCGTTGCAAAATGGAGTGATAGCCTTCCTTATTCAGATCCCTTTTACCCTGTACAAATCTCCCACCTTACCAGCACCAAAGCAACCCCAGACCATCATATTACCTCCACCATGCTTAACAGATGGCATCAGGCAGTCTTCAAGCATCTTTTCATTTGTTCTGCGTCTCACAAACGTTCTTCTTTGTGATCCAAACACCTCAAACATGGATTCATCCGTCCACAACACTTTTTTCCAGTCTTCCTCTGTCCAATGTCTGTGTTCTTTTGCCCATCTTCATCTTTTTCTTTTATTGGCCAGTCTCAGATATGGCTTTTTCTTTGCCACTCTGCCCTGAAGCCCAGAATCCCGCAGCCGCCTCTTCACTGTAGATGTTGACACTGGTGTTTTGCGGGTTCTATTTAATGAAGATGCCAGTTGGGGACCTGTGAGGCGTCTGTTTCTCAAACTAGAGACTCTAATGTACTTATCTTCTTGCTCAGTTGTGCAACGCGGCCTCCCACTTCTTTTTCTACTCTGGTTAGAGCCTGTTTGTGCTGTCCTCTGAAGGGAGTAGTACACACCGTTGTAGGAAATCTTCAATTTCTTAGCAATGTCTCGCATGGAATAGCCTTCATTTCTAAGGACAAGAATAGACTGTAGAGTTTCAGATGAAAGTTCTCTTTTTCTGGCCATTTTGAGCGTTTAATTGACCCCACAAATGTGAAGCTCCAGAAACTCAATCTGCTCAAAGGAAGGTCAGTTTTGTAGCTTCTGTAACGACCTAAACTGTTTTCAGATGTGTGAACATGATTGCACAAGGGTTTTCTAATCATCAATTAGCCTTCTGAGCCAATGAGCAAACACATTGTACCATTTGACACTGGAGTGATAGTTGCTGTAAATGGGCCTCTATACACCTATGTAGATATTGCACCAAAAACCAGACATTTGCAGCTAGAATAGTCATTTACCACATTAGCAATGTATAGAGTGTATTTCTTCAAAGTTAAGACTAGTTTAAAGTTATCTTCATTGAAAAGTACAGTGCTTTTCCTTCAAAAATAAGGACATTTCAATGTGACCCCAAACTTTTGAACGGTAGTGTGTGTGTGTGTGTGTGTGTGTGTGTGTGTGTGTGTGTGTGTGTGGTGTGTGTGTGTGTGTGTGTGTGTGTGTGTGTGTGTGTGTGTGTGAATTCACACTGCAAAGAATATCCATCTTGAAACAAGGATTTTTCATAAAGTATATCTGATAATGTAATAATTGCGGGACTATTGAATGGATTTCCAATGCAAAATAAGCCGAATTGTCAAAACTTGTTTCCACTGTTAAAGGAAAAAAAAGAAAATTTAGTCTGAAATACTTCATTGAGACTTTAAAATGGATTCTGTCTTCTCTCTTGCATTGTGTGTTTCAGCATAAATTACAGCTCGGCTGTTGGTAGGGGTAGGGTGTGTGGTGTGTGTGTTGTGTGTGTGTGTGTGTGTGTGTGTGTGTGTGTGTGTGTGTGTGTGTGTGTGTGTGTGTGTGTGTGTGAGTAAAGCCTGTTTTCTTTGTACAACAAATATGTACGTGTCGATGATTTAGTTATGAAGCTCACCCAAGGATATATATGTTATAAAAAATACTGACTTCCAGCAAACCATTACAAACTATGCATGGAATCTTCTGTGAACAACTATAAACTATTTGCCCCTGTAGTACTGATAGTATGACTGAGAGAATTGTGACAAGCCTAATATGTTTCCACTAAAATCCCATGCCAAGCTTGTCATTTCTTACAGTGGGTATGTGTGGTGTGTGTGTGTGTGTGTGTGTGTGTGTGTGTGTGTGTGTGTGTGTGTGTGGAAGTGTACTTATTTGGTACAGTGACCTAAGTAGTTTTAAAAGTGTAGCATAGCTTAATGTCCTTATATTCACTGATGCATCACTCACTGCACACTTCATTTAGTAAAATATGTCTTATTTATAAGACTGTGTACACATGATGCTTTAGCCAGTGTAAATGACATCATATGCATCATAGTAGTATATAAAGAGAAATTCCACCACCACAGCACTCTTTAAATTTAAAGCAACTAAACTACAGTAAAGAACAGCCTCTGTAATATATAGTCAATGTAAAGGTGTGAGTTGCTGCAGTCAGGCTCAATGTTGTGTTTTGCGAAAATACTCGGTTACCTATTCTGGTTTCCTCATCTTACACAGATTTTAACTTTTTCAGTGGTCTTTTTTTGTGAATCTACTATGCTTTTGAATGTGATGTTTTGATTGTGAGCTGAAACAAAGAACTCACCCTGAAATCACGATCTGTGTCTGTGTTGTAAAATGGATTAATCCATGACATATGTACATTACAGTATCTCAGCACATGGGACTGTGTGTCTGTGAAGAAAACATGATTGGACCCTGGAGAAAAAAACGACTCTGTGCCACGCAGAGACAAGTTCTTACAGTCTAGTGCCTGTTAAAATAGAAATGTTGTTGTTGAACTGTTGCTGTAGGCACGGCAAGCCCGCCATACTACAGCTTCATTGACATTTATGTCCTAAATTTAAGAAGTTTAGAAGGTTAAAAGTCAGGGGCTGCAGGTTTTAAATTAAACATTTGGACAGTTTTGTTTAGGCAGATATTAACTTGGGAGAGTGCTTCGGCTGTGCTCCCACCCAATATAGTCCCAAATCAATATCTGCCTAGGAAATCGTCTTGTGACAGTTTGCAGGTAAATAAAGGACCAAAATGCTGGTTGGCAGGAGAAGGCAGGATGAATTTATTGTAAAACAAAAAAAACATCCACAAGAGAACACAAAGTCCAAACATCCAAGAGAAAATCCAAAATCCACAGGGGTCTGGGGGGGGGGGGGGGGTGAGGAACAGACAGGACAAAAAGACAGGGAAATCCAGAACGATCTCACAAGAGACGAGGGAAGCACAGACATTAAATACACAAGGTAATGAGGTAACCAAAGACAGGTGAAGCAGATGGAAAACATCAGGTAATCACAAGAGCGGGAAGACACATGAAGTAAAACTAAAGACAGGACGAGACAAAAACCCGACTTCAAAATAAAACAGGAAACAGAACATACAGACACTCGGGGGGGAACACAAGATCGGGGAGGAACAAGACACAGACACAAGATCAGGGAGGGAACACGGAGAAGGAAAAGAAAACAGGATGAAAAGACCGGATAAAAACTGAAACCATAACACGTCTAGTCTTAATATGCATTGCTATTTGTACTCGTTGTGAATACGCAATCCACAAGAAGTAATTAGGTTGTTGTTGTTGTTTTGTTGTCTCACTTTTACTCACAATATGCTAACTGACAACGTAGGATTCCAATCACTACGCTAAGCTAACTAGCGGCGGCGCTGTCGGTGTAGCACCGGACTAAAACAATAACAAAAAATGCTCCGGCCCACCTGTGTACAGCTAGGGGAGACCGGGATAAGCCCTATTTCAACAAACGGTGGTGTTCCTTTAAGTTAGAGGCTTGCAAAATTTTATATTGTTTTCATGAATTGCCATTTAGTTTCATGTTCATTCAATCTTCTTGTTACCTGATTTCTTGTTGGGAATCAGTAGCAAGCAGATTTGGAACATGCCTTTCGGGCCAGTGTGTCACATGATCCTGCAACATCGAGTGAGAACACTGCGCCAAAATAATCCCACAGCCCAGAATTGTTTCAGGCGGCTTACAGTAGTATTAACATGATGTCACCATTTTAGTTAAGTTCTGGTTGGTCAACTGTTTCTTCAACATGTGGAATCGCCAATGGGCACAACACTTTGGCAATTTAGAGGTTTAGACCCAGGGTAAACAAAAAAAGGCCAAAACCTAAATATGAATTAAAACACATCAAAACCATTATGCTGCTGGAAATGCTCACTAGCGCAGTATGTAACAGTTTAATATAGTCCCTTAACAAATAAACTATTGGCTCCTGCTTGAATAATGTTGGTTAAAAAACTACAGAGCCCAGCTGTTTTTTAATTTGTATTACAGTAATTGAATTAAGTTAAATTAACTATATGTTTTTCAATGATTTACATCTTCTGTCGGAACAAATGGCCCCTTTCAGGTTAGGGACGTCAGAAATGCATTGTTGACTTTTCGGTATTTGTTGACAATGAGAAAAATATACCGCAGCCTCATCCTTTAAAATGCTGACTCAGCTATAATTTGAGAGTGATTACACCAATCAATCGTGTTTGAATCCCTAGAATAACTTTAAAGCTGAAAGTCAACACTTATAGTAAACTGTGTGTTTTATTTGAAGTCCAATGTGCTGGAATATATAGCTTACGATTACTGCGCAGTATGTGAAAATATACATTTGTGACTGAATACTGTACATAGATAAGAAATATGGATCTGAAACACACACTAAGATATTAGTCACGTTTCAGACACAGCCATGAATGCCAGTTTAAGTCCTATACTATGTTGTGCTGTATCTGTTTTGCTTGTTTCTATCATGCTTACGTAGTCCTGAAAGAGATTTAGGTTAAGACATCATTTTAAATGGTTGTTTCTCCAAAACTTTCATCATGATTTTGCTATTAAAGAGTTAATCTTGTGTATCTTCTCACTATGAGTACTGTTCTGAGGTGACTGTGTATCTGTTATATTTACTCTACAGTGGGTGTTTTTAACTGTGATCTGTGCCAAAATCAGGGTATCAATTTAAATGTCTTCTAATAAAGAAAATGAGAATTCATGTCATGCAACAAAAGGTGTACAAGTGAGTGTGTGTGTGTGTGTGGTTTATTTCTTTTTTTCTTAACATCAAACAACACGTGTGACTAAAGGATAGAAAGAAGCATGTGGCACAGAAAGGGCCAAACAGGATCCATAATGTTCAGAAGAGAGAATAGACGAAAAAAAAAAAAAAAAAAAAAGTACTCTGTAGTTGATCTACCACAGCTCACTTTTTGTCTTTGTGAATCTGACCTGCTGTATGAGGGCACAGAGATGAGAGAGAGAGGGATGCGGAGGAGGAAGCAGCAGCGAGGATAGAAGGCTCACTGTGTGTGTGTGTGTGTGTGTGTGTGTGTGTGGTGTGTGTGTGTGTGTGTGTGTGTGTGTGTGTGTGTGTGTGTGTGTGTGTGTGTGTGTGTGTGGTGTGTGTGTGTTGCTGGTGTCAGATAAAAACATGTAGTGTGCTGCACTGGACCTTCAAACTGAGCACACTGCATGCATGTCAAACCACAAGCAAGCAAACAAGGCTCCCCGTCATGTGACAATGTTTGATCTTGTACTTTTTGAAATGAAAAAGCAACTCTTACATGACAAAAATTTAAAAACCTGTGTAAAATCAGCACCAATGTCAATGTTCTAAGATGACTTTTTTGATGACAACCAGTGGTGACAACTCATTCTCACTCCCAACTAAAATACAGACGCTTCTTCAGAAACAGTCTTCCCTTCAGCACATGTACGGAACGCACCGGGCAGAGCTGCTGCGTGACCGCGGTGCTGTAAGATCCATCCATCCATCTTCATCCGCTTATCCGGGGGGAGCAGCTCCCGCAGAGGACCCCAAACTTCCCTTTGCCGTAAGATGATTTAGTATTAATAGTGACAACGATACCGACTAGTATGAAAGACCGAAATGCTGCATCGGGAGATTGGTTTCGTTGGTGGATGAGTCTACACAGAACTTTCACCCAGGATCTCGGGGTTCGTGTCCCGTTCTTGTACCGCGTGTCACTGAAAATACTGTATCTGAAGTCTCTTTTATACAGACCTTAGTGGTCCCCTAATACTGTCTCTGAAGTCTCTTTTATATAACCCTTAGTAGTCCCCTAATACTGTATCTGAAGTCTCTTTTATATAGACCTTAGTAGTCCCCTAATACTGTATCTGAAGTCTCTTTTATATAGACCTTAGTAGTCCCCTAATACTGTATCTGAAGTCTAAAACAGACCACCTTGGGACAAGAAATGTCTCTGCTGAAAGCCAGCAGCTCATTAGGGCAAGGACCTCCAGTAGTGTGAGAGATACTCAGCCAATGTATAATGTGTAAGAAAAGGTCATAATAATCAGGTCTCCTGTCAGCCTTTAGGAATCTCAGCCTGCATCTGGTTCCTGCCATTTTCCAAACCAGCGGAGAGAGATTCAGCGAGCAAAGCCTGTCAGAGGAGCCACAACCTACAGGTAGCACCATCTGTGCTAATGTTCATGTTTTCCCACCCTTTTATCCATATTCCATAATAAACACTTTACTCAGAAGCAGGGGATTTTTAAGAGAACAAGTAGAAAAACCCAATATACGATTGTTTTAGACCAGGAGTGTCAAACTCAATTTAGTTCATGGGACACATACCCCAAATTTCATCTCTAGTGGGCCAGACCTTTAAACCTCTCCAGAAAGATCAGAAACTGTATCTGTCACAGAGTTTCTTGTCAACTTGATATTGGCAAACACAAGTTGCTTGCGCTAGGACATTGTTCTGAGGCCATTGTGGAAATAAAAATAATGTTACGGACCTGGGAGAGAGGGGATATTATCTGAGATTAAAGTGGTAAATTTGGAGTTGGAATTAAAGGACAATTCCGGTGCAAAATGAACCTATGTTACCTTCTCTGGGATATGTTTTCATGCTAATCGAATGTGTCTCTAGCTTGAAACAAGCTAGCGCAAACCGGTGATTAGCTTCTAACGCTAGCTCTCGGGGCATAGGGTAAATCGCTATTTCATACCATAACAAGGCTCAAAATAGCACCACTCCTCAACGGTAGAATAATGAGAGTCCCTTCATGTAAACCGAAACATTGAGAACTTTGTAAGTGTACAGACAATTTTATTAAAAAAAACAGATTTTAAAGACAGTAGCGTTCATGTTTACAACCGGGCGCCATCTTGGAAAACAGACCTGACCTGTCAAACCACGTGGATCAGGGATTGACTGGTCATGACTTTTTTCCAAGATGGCGCCCACAGGTAACATGTCATAATAATAAAGTGTCTGTACACTTACAAAGTTCTCAATGCTTTGGTTTACATGTAGGGACTCCCATTATGCTACAGTTGAAGAGTGGTGCTATTCTGAGCCTCGTTATGGGTATAGAAATAGCGATTTATTTTTACTTTCTCCATGCCCTGACTATTAGAAGCTAATTACCAGTTTGTGCTAGCTTGTTTCAAGCTAGAGACACTTTCGATTAGCATGAAAACATGTCCCAAAGAGCGGTAACGTTATTAACCCCTAGGTACATTTTGCGCCGGAATTGTTCGTTAATTACTTCCCTGCAATTTTCAAACTTTGCAAAGTCATTCAGTGGGCCTGATTGGACCCTTCGGTGGGCCGGTTCTGGCACACAGGCCGTATGTTTGTCACCACTGTTTTAGAACTGTTGTTCCCAAACCGGGACCGTTGAGGGCACACAAAGAAAAATGGGATTTGCCATTTAGAAGTTAAATGGTCCAATTAGATTTTCAAACTGACCCTATACACACACATGCAACCCTAAAAATGGGAATAGCCCAGTCACATTGCATTAAACACACACACATAGGGGTGCCTGGGTGGCTTGCCTGGTGGTGCGCGTGCCCTTGTGTGGAGGTTTTCTCCTAGAATCTGGCTTTGGACACCTTTTGTTTGTAAGTTTTTTGTTATTAAATTCTGTAATCTGAACATCTGGATAATAATAATAATAATATTTTCTTACACATTCTCATAATAGTAGTATAGTCCCCTATGGGCTGCTGTACTGAGGGATAAATTAAAGAAAATGTTTTTTTAAAAGAGAGAAAAGTAATATGATGGGAGAATGACAGGAGATTACTGTAATGACAACATGAAAAAAGGAGATTGAAGGAGGAGAGAGTAGAAGATCCAGGAGACAATCAAAGCAAAAGACAGGCAGACAATGGAAGCTGGTGGAAGAGGACACAAGGTAGAAATACTGCAGGAAGCTGGAGAAAAACTGCCACAAAACCGAGCTTAAAGAGTGAAAGACAAGTGAGAAGAATCAGACAAAAGAAATGGAGACTGAGATGGTGAAAGGTGTTGGAAAAAAAGGGAGTAGGGACAAAGGCAATATGAAATTAGCCTGGACAGCTTTCATCAAGGCTAATTATCATATCTCAGGTGCAACATCAGTCCCTGGGTAGCACCTGCAGCCTGGCAGCTCACGATAACACATATTGAGTCTTCTCAACTGTCCCTCACTCACATTTGGTGAAGGGTGCCAGAGTGGGGGCGGCTTAAGCAGGGACAGGCAAAAGACTGCTGGCCGACCGTCACAGGGAAGATGGAGTGTGTGTGTGTGTGTGTGTGTGTGTGTGTGTGTGTGTGTGTGTGAGTGTGTGTGAGAGTTATTTGGTCCATGTCAATGAGGAGTGAAGACCCAGTTACAACAGGAAACTGCAAAGCAAAATGCATTTGTCTTTGTGAAATAGCTGGTGCGAGAAGTTTGGTGTCAGAAACAGGTGCAATCACTTTGCTGGAGTGTTCAGGTCTTAAAGAAGAATTCCGTTCGATTCCAACACATAGCTCTGTTGTTTGTAAATTTGGAATGCTGTCAGTAGAGAGAAAAATGAAACCAATCGGTGCTGCCTACACTGAGTTATCCTTCTTCTAGAGTTAGCACCCAACAGGCTTGAACACGGCAAGTTTTAAACGTGTTTTTAGCCTCTAAACATGTTCAAAATGTCATTAAAAGTGCCTACCCATGTGAAGTGATTCCTTCCGAGTGAACACAGTGAAAGTTTTGCTAATTCAGCTGTGTTCCTGTGTTGATACTGCAGGAGTGCTTCGGGACCGTCTACAAACTACAACACCGAGAAGAATGTTTACAAAAATATGTAGGCTATCAATTCAATGATTAAATAAGGTAGTGTCTCCAAAATTACTTCAATTATAACTTGTTTCCTGCTAGTTGTACTACAGCACATACTTTTTCAGTATTGCAGTTTTTTAGACGGTCCCAAAGCTCTCTTGCAGTATCAACACCTGAATTAAACACACCTTGAATTAACACAACTCATGCATTTCTTTCACATCTAATGCAGTCAGATTCACTGTGTTCATTCAGAAGGAATCACTGCACATTGGTAGTCACTTGACATGAGATTTGAACATTAGAGTAGGGTGACCAGATGTCCCCGGTTTCCGGGGACAGTCCCCTGTTTTGGTGACCTGTCCCCGCCTGGATCTGTCCCCGGATCTGTTCCCGGTTTTCACTGTGACTAACAGACCCGAAATTTGAACGAAAGAAAGAAAACACTGATTATTTACATGGAGTCTGGTGGGTTTAGCGAACGGAATTTTGCGGACTTTTATGTTTTAAAAAAGGATCTTAATCTTTAACAGAAAGGTCGACCTCCTTAGAAATCCTTTCCATAATGTTGTCTGTTGAGGGAAGCAGCTCTAGGTCTAGTGTCCCCGTTTTAAGTTTTACAAAAATAAAAACATGACGTGTTTTGGAGGTATATTTGCTTCTGAGCTGAAAATGTCCCCGGAATTTGTCTGAGAAATCTGGTCACCTCACATTAGAGGCTAAAAACACATTTAAAACTTGCCCTGTTTAAGCCTGTTGGGTGTTAACTCTATCAGGAGGATAACACGGTGTAGGCAGCACTGATTGTTATTATTTTTCACTCTACTGACAGTACTCCAAATTTACATATAACAGAGCTACATGTTGAAATTGACCAACGTTTTCCTTTAAAGGGTCCACAACGTTGTCAGACACTTGCACAAGCAACAAGTTACCCTTTAAGAATACCATGCAGTCAATCAAGTCCTCGCAAGACTAGTATTAATAATGTTTGTATAAGCATCCACATTTGTTTGTGAGATTATTAACTCTTGTGCTGTCTTCCCATCGACCATGAACTTGTTGTCCTTCCTGGTCAAAATTGAAAATCAACTTTTATTCGGCTCTTTTTTTATGCTTTTTTCAAATGTTTTTTCTTTCACTTTTTTCAACACTTTTTTATTCACTGTCAACGTACCTTATTTAAATGACATACCTCAATTGTTAGTTTAAAGGTCCCATGACATGGTGCTCTTTGGATACTTTTATATAGGCCTTAGTAGTCCCCTAATACTGTATCTAAAGTCTCTTTTATATAGACCTTAGTGGTCCCCTAATACTGTATCTAAAGTTTCTTTCCCAAAATTCAGCCTTGGTGCAGAATTACAGCCACTAGAGCCAGTCCCACAATGAGCTTTCCTTAGTATGTGCCATTTCTGAGTCTGTAGCTTTTGAGGAGGGAGGGGGGGCAAGGTGGAGACTGGGGGTGTGGCCTTAACCAACAGCTACTTTGCTTGTTTGAAAGCCATGATGTCTCTCTCTCATGGGTGGGCCAAATTCTCTGGGCGGGCAAAAGCAGAGAAAGGGGAGGTAACCTTAACCCTTATGACCTCATAAGGGGCAAGATTCCAATGGCCCTCAATTTCTTTTCTCAAAGGGCAGAGGGGGACCCCGGGGGCCGGTTTACACCTATCACCTTTTTGTAGCCACGGGGGAATCATTTTAAATGTTAAAAACCCTCAAAAGTGAGATTTTTAAACCTGGGATTTTTAAAAAAGCGAAACTAAAATTTTTTGTTGACGGGGGGGCCCAACGGGTTTAGTCACTTTTTGGTAAGATACTGTTTTGAAACCTCTTATTTTTTCAAAGCTTGAAAAAAAAAAAACCCAACAAATTAAATGGAAGAAATAAATACTTTTACCGGGTGTAAAATGTTGCATGACAAATTTTTTGGGGGGAATTTTGGTTGAAAGAACCCAATTCTGACATGAAAAATTTGGGGAAAAAGGGCCCCAAAGACACCGGGGTTGGCATCCCTGTGCTTATGCTGCATAATTGCTACTACCTGATAAGGGATGACTGGCTGATTTTTTGTGGGTTTGGATTGTGTTTAATTTGGGGGGGCAGGTGGGGGGAGAGTGATTCTTTTTGGTTCTGGCCCTCCCCAGAGAAGATTTCAATTAAAGGACTATAATTTTATTTCCCGGGACACTTTACTCCTCACTCGCAAAAGCGTCTCGACTTGGAAGAGAAACACACACCCAAAAACCACTCTCTCCAACCCCACACCACCTCCACAGTTCCCTCCTGGGGAGGGTTTAAAACCAGAGGTGGGTGGAAAAGTAGCCAAAAAATTGTACCAAAAGTAAAAACTTATTAAAATAAAGACTCAAAAAAGGAAAAGCATCATCAAAAAATTAAGGGGTAAAAAATCTTTAAAAAACAAAAGAAAAGAAAATGCGGGTGTTTTTTTTTGAACAAACTTTATAAACCGAAAATAAAAAAACTTTTTGGCTTAAAATTTCATACTAAAAAAGAATTAAAAAAGCTTAAATTAAAAATAATCCCCTAAAAAAGTTTAAAAATGTCGTTTTTTTAAAAAAGGCCCGCATTGAAAAGCCCAAAAATGGAAAGGGCGCAATCATTCCAAAAAACAAATTTCCACTGGGGTTTTTTAAAAAATAATCCGAATCATCATACGGGCGGTTAAATTATTTCCTTGGGAGCTGTAATTCGGGGGCCCCGAAGGGCAACCCCTAAACTAAACCACAAATTTTCCAAAACCCAAAAAATACCTCTCAAATACACCACAGGGGCCGCTTTTTTTAGAAAGGGCGTAAGGGGCCCCAACAAACCCCAAACTAAAGAAAAAGAAAAGCAAAAACCAAAAAAAAATTAAAAAAAAAAAAAACGCGCATTTAAAAAGGAAAGTTCCCAAAAAACCCCCAAAACTAAACCCCGAGCGAAAAAAAACAACCCCGAAAAAAAAAAAAAAAAAAGTCCCCAAAAATTAAAAATCAAATTTCCCCCTTCGGGGGATTTAAAACCCGTGTTTTTGACCCCTGGAAACATTTTTAAAAAAAAAAAAAAATGTGGTCAAAAAATTTAATAAGTTCTTTTTAATTTTTGACAAAATCCAAAAAAAAACTTTGTAACAATTTATTAATTAAATTTTTTTAAAAGGGTTCCTGTTAGGTGATAATATTTTTTTTAAAAGGTTTCAATCACAAATAAAAAGGGGGGTTTTTGGCTTATCGGGACTAAATAGGGTCCAATTGGGGGTTTTTGCGGGGCTAACTTAGGGGGGTTTCGGGAAATTTTTCACTGGGAAAAAATGTTGGCATCAAAACTTGGGGGGAAAGGGGAAAAGAAAATGTGGCGTTTTCCTTTTAAATTTCGGGGGCCCGCCCCCAAAGACATTAAGGGAAACTCCTAATGGTAAGTTTTGGGAAAACCATTTTTATTTTTAACCCCTCTGGGCCTGCAAAAGGGAAAAACCCAGGTTTCTCAAAACTGGAGGCCATCTAGGGACTCAAAAAAAAGACCGGTTTTAACAAAGTTTTTTGGGCCATCCAATGACCCCGGGTATGGCTGTTAGTAAAAAAAAATGGAGACCCCCGTGTTTATATTTTTGTATAAAATCCGCTGTGTCCCTGGGCTATAATCCAAAAAATAAAAATGAAATTATTAACTCAAGGGGGACACCTGACACGCCAGTGCATCCCATTAAAAGGCATGAGTCTTTTTTTAAATTTAAAAAACTAAACAAAAACAAAATTTTAATGGTATAGCTTCCACTTTTAAAAAAATATTTGAAAAAAATTGAGCAAAACCAAACAAAAAAATAATACTTACACTTCTTCCCATCCCTTGAAAAGTAGGCCTTTCTGTTTTTTTTTCCCAAAAAAAGTAAAATTTGCATTTCTATCTGGGGGGCCCCACAGTCCCAAAGGGAACGAGGGGGAGAAATCAACTGCAGATTATTTCGCCGGGAAAATTAAAACATGTAACCTTTCCCATGCAAGCAAGATGTTAGCAGGTGTAAGTGGGGGTTTTGACCTTGGAAAAAGGGGTACAATTTCCCCTTTGGTTTGGACAGAGCCGGTTAGGCGTTTTCTGGGGTGTGTGAAAAGGATTCACATTTTGAACAATTCAAGCTATACCGTTAAAAATTGACTCATAGAATTCCCCCCCAAAAAAAGTAACTGTGTAAAGGGGGAAATAAAACTACATTTCCTTTGAATCTTTTTTTTAAAAACCCCATGTGCCCTCGGGTAAATTACCCGTTTTCCTATACAATTTTTTTTTTAATTTCCCCAAAAATAACATTTGTTCCACCCGCTTTTTGGGGAAATTAAAAAACCCTTTTCATATTTTTGGGGGGCTTAAAATTTTTACAGCTTTTAAAAAAAAAAAAATTAAGTGGTTTTTAAATGTATTGAGGAAAAGCTAATTTCCCTTGTATTATCATTAAAAACAATTTTTCATCATTTGGTTTTTTAACTCAACATTAAGTTAATTTTTTTAAAAGGTTTTTGACCCTAAATTCCAAAAAAAAAATGCAAAACAAAATTTGGTTTGTGTTAGTAGTTTAAAGCAAAAAAGGACAAACCCCTTAAAAAATTTGGAAAAGGGACAAAAAACCCCAAAAAAAAGCTTAAACTATAAAAAAAAAAAAAGTATTTTTTTTTGACGGGAAGGGCAACATGGGGTTAATTAACTTTACTGAATCGTGCACCCCTACTTTTTTCCCCTATTTCCCCCTTTTTTGCTAAACCCACTCTTTTGTAGCTCGATATTTAAAGTATATCAGAGACTTCATTCAGAAAAAAACAAATGTTGTTTCCCCAATTTTTTTGAAACTTTTTTTTTGGTGTGATCCCTTTTTAACTTTCTGGACGCCCGTCTATTTTTTATTACAGAAAAACCCTTAAATCCCGTTTTTGAAAAAACCCGGGATGCTTAACTTTAAATCATTCTGATAAAGGTGGTAAAGGGGGGACTAACAGCATCTGTCCCTTTAAAACAATTAGAAAATTCAAAAAGGCGTGCGAACCAAACAAATTTTTAAAAAACTTTTAGGGATTAGGAAATGCATCAGCCTTTTACATGGGCCACAGGATAATGCAAAGCACTTAATTTGCGAGATGCCTGGAAAGGGGGCCCCATCCCCGAGTTAGAGAGCCCACGACTCTATTGTTGGGGATCTTAGTTTAATTTTTCAAATTAATTCCAGGGATTACACAGTGCAATGGGTCAAAAATTTACAGGCCTTTATCAGTGAACTAATTTTTGATATTAATCTCAGCCAAAGTGGTCAAACCTTGGTTTGAATTTGGGTTGGGCCGGTTAAAATTCACATACCCCCCCTCAGTTCTTCTTGGAATTGGGTTTTTTCTACCAACCCTTTTTAGGCCGATTTTGGTTTTTCCACCAGGGTTGCCTTTGGCCCAACCCTGGAGTATACACATAGATTAGTTAAAAGCCCAAATCGTCCTGTAGGTCGTTCCACACTCTCCCCAAAAATACAACAAAATCTACATTCTAAAGTTAAAAAACCCCAAATGCCGTCCCCTCCCCAAAGTAACAGACAAACTGACTATCCAAACTATCTGTTATGGGAAAGGTACGGGGGTTGGGCCCAAAACAGACACAAACACGTCGGGCCCCCACTGACCCAAAATTTGGGGTTTTTTTTGGAGTTTGTTGGGCGGGTGAAACTCCTGTGAAATCCCCTCACAGGGTTTTTTCTCCGGGTACCACATCTTGGGGCCCCCCCCCCCCCCCCATTTTGGGGTTCCTTAAGGGGGGGCAGCAAAACCCTCACTGGCCCAAAGTTCCACTTTTGGTTTCGTAGCGGTTTGGGGAAAAAGGAAGCCATGACCGCAACAAAAAAAAGCACCACAACGCCCACATCGCATGTGGTCTTGACAGAGCAGCGCTAGATGGAAGCTGGGAACCTTTTTCCCTTTCCTAACCTTTTTGGGGTTTGGGGTAATTTGACCCAAAATTTTTGGGGGGTTTTTTTGGGTTTTTTGGGTTCAGTTTTAAAGAGAACCCCCGTTTTGGACTTGGGTTCCTTTGGGGAATGCATTTTTTTTTGGAGGGGGGTATTTATGGATTTCTTTTAAAAATGTTACAAGTTTATAAATAAAAATCCCCCCTTATTTTTGTACGTTTTGTAAAACAGATCATCATTTTTTAAGGAAAAAAAGGGCAACCCCCTAAAAGGGGTTAAATAAGAAAAAAGTTTTACTTACATCCTGTCCCTATAAGTAATTTCCCCTGGGGGGACTAAAAAGTTCTTTTTATTTCCCTTTTTTAAACAAGTGCCGCAAGGGGCAAAAAAACTGGTTTATTTGAAAAAAAAACTAGACCTATTTGGCAAACCCCAAAATCAATTTTTAAACTAAAAATTGGGGCCTTTAATTCCTCTTTAAATTTCCCTTTATCTCCCCAAAAAAAAAGACTTGAACTTTTATCGCATCTTTTTATTAGCCCCCAAAAAAGGGTTTTTGGGGCCCCCCAATTTTAAAAGGCCGCTTCTTTGTTGACCGATTTTTAAACAAAAAGGCTACCCCCCCCACTCCTTTTCCCTCCCCTTCCCCCCTCCTTCCCCCGTGCTTGCCAATAAACCCCCCCCAACCCCCACCCCAAAATTTCTTTTTGGGGTTTTTGGCTGGAACACTTTTTTTTTGCTTGGGGGTGCAGGGGGCCGTTTGTTTTTTGATGCGTTTTGTAGCCCTGGCTGTCTAAGAGACCGCGTTTTTTTTCAGTGGTTTGGGGCCAAAAATCGGGGGTTTTAAGGAGTTTTCTGTATGTGTCCCCAAATGGTGTACCCAAAACGCTTGACACGCTTAGTGACATCATGATAGCAGGCGCACTCAACTCAAGGCTTAGCTCGACGGAGTCGGCCTGTGATAATTTTCCCGCATGTCTTTTCCCCCCTCTCTCCTTTTCTCCCTAGCGTCCACGATAAAAAGCGGAAAACCAAAACTAATCTTGAAAAAAAAACACTGACAATTTTAAAAGGAAATCATCCAAAAGCAATAAAATTTTTTATGGGCATCTTAAAAGAACAAGAGGTCCAAAATTAAATTGCTTTGGGAAAAATTTAAGATTTTGTTTTGGTTTGGGGTTTTTGTTTGGTTTTTTTCCCTTTCTTTGGCTCCTTGTGTTTTTTTCTCATTTTCTCCGTCCTTTTGGGTTGTTTTTCCTTTGGTCCCCTGTGTCTTTTTTTACTTTTTGTTTTATTTTTTAGTGTAGTTTTTTGTTTCAGTCTTGTCAGCTTTTCGTTTTGCGTCTAATTGTCCGCCCGCCCCAATGTGGCCCGAGTTATCTGTTCCCCTTCCTCGTTACCCCTTTTTATTAACCCCGTGTTTCCCTTTTTCTCTTGTTTGGTCTTCTTTTTTTGTCAGCCCCCTGTGTCACTGGGGGGTTTGGGTTTCTGATCTGGGGGGTTTTTTTTCCCCCGGTAGTTTCCCGGGGTTTTTCATTTTTCCCCGCCCTTTTTTCCGTTTTTTTGTTTTGGGTTTTCCCTTTGGGCTTTGTGTTCTCTTTTGGATTTTTTTTTGTTAAGACTTCAATAAACCGGTTACGCTCCAGCTGCCCCCTTTTCCTACCTTTGGGTCCTACCTCTCACCCCCCTCCGATTTCACTGCCTTTTGCTACAAAAATTTATTGCAGCAATTGAAATTTAAAAAGTGACCTTTTTACTAAACCCCCAAAAGGTTTCTGGGGTGGCCACTATTGGGCAACCTTTATTTTAAAATTTAATTCTACATTAAATATTTTTTTACGTTAAAACAGGACTTAAAAATTGGCTTTCAAATGCATTTATTAATCCATTATTAAATATAGGAATTGCAAAAAGTAAAATAAAAAGCATTTTAAAATAGGAAAATAAAAAGAGCATTTAAAAATCTATTTGAAAATGCAATTTTACTTGGTGTGTTGCCGTTCCCTTTGTTAAAGGTGCTATGTGTAATACTGACAGCTAATGTTAAAAATACTGGAGAGAGTCGTCTTCACCACCCCCTCCTCCCCCTCATCCCACTCCTCCCCAGACTCAAAGTTAACATTGGTTTTCAGGCTGTGACAGCAGCATCCAACAATGTTGGTCTCAAATAGGCTGATGTTACTTCACCGCACAGCGGAGTAGCTAACGATGCTGGCCAAATTAACAGTCATAAAAGCCCGTGCTCACGCGAAGCTCTGTACTCAACTGATGGACAAACTTTTTGGGCTAAAAACACAACAACCTCCCCGTCCTCGCCATCCGACGGACAGACACACTTCTTGGGCTTAGAATCACAATAGCAAACTGCTAAAAATAACACTGCCTTGCCGTCCTCTACACCCGACTGAATGCACTTTATTGGCTTAGAATGACGGCAACAGCTGCTAAACATACAAACTCACAGTCCTCTCTTCCTGATGTACAGCCCCCCTCTCTTGGTTGTTTTTGCCAGAAAGCAACTTGGGCACTCTAGCAATATACTGTAATTAAATGTGAGCAACACAAATGTTGAAATTACCTAAAATGACCGTCCCTTGTAGCGGTAATGAATCAGCCTGTTCAAGGGGAAATTAGCCAACTCAGTGTCCTTTTGGGCTGGGGTTATGTTTTTACAGGTTTATCTGGCAACGTGGTCTGGCTGTCAAACTGGGCAGTTGATAACCACACAAAGGCCAAAATACAAAAAGAAATTCCGTTACGAAACGAAATTTTCAAAAGGACAAAAAATTTGCATTAGCATTGTTTGTATCATAGAAAAGAAGGTATTCGTTTTAGCATGTTTCCTTAATTTATGATGATGCATTGGGGTCATTTACAACAACAATAAGGGAAACAAACATGCTGAAAATGCCTGTGCAATTAAGCAGTTCTGCTTGGTTCTTTTGGTGAATGATTTTAAAGATGTAAAAATAATTAGTTTACAGCGTTTACTATCTAACTGAAGCATTTTGGGACAGATTGGTGGGATTGCTGTGGACAAAGTAAATTTGCAAATGTATGAACTGTGTGGAGGTGGGTATGGTCTGCAGTCAGCTGCAGGGGAGACAGGTGGGGGGGGATAGCTCAGGAGAACAGTGCCATGTGAGCTAATTGACTCAGCTGGTTCTTGTTGGTCTGATTACACTCTCCCTTCATATGCAGTAGCATGCTCCACCTTCAGACGACTGCCACAGACAATCTGTGGTGGCGCCACTCTTCGGCCTTTGTCGTTGTCAAAATTTAGCACTGGAACACACCGCAGACACAACAACCATCGGCAAAGTTCCACCATCATTCTACGTCTCCGTGAGAGGAAATAACTTTCCATACCAGCAGGCAGGGGTAATCTATTCTTCGTTTAACAAGAGAAACTGGACCCGATCATAGAGGGAGTCAAGGAGGGAGAAGAGGTCTGCTTCTGGCACACGGAATGGTAGAGCCGAGCCAAGGCTTCATCGTTCATTTCAGTGTGTTGCTCATAAACACTTCTCTCACTGTTTTTGAATTGTACTGCTATAACAGATGATTTATCAGCCAGGCCGTTAATCTCTGGTTATACATATTTTTACACAGGCCTTGGTACAAGCAACAGTTTTGATACCTTTCAGTCGGGTTTCCGACCACAGCACTGAAACGGCTCTTGTCAAAGTCTTTAATGACATCCACCTTAACACAGATAATGGCAAAATTTCAATCTTAGTATTACTTGATCTCAGTGCTGCATTTGACACGGTCGACCATGACATATTACTAGACCGATTGGAAAACTGGGTAGGACTTTCTGGCTTAGTACTAAACTGGTTTGAATCCTACCTAAAGAATAGGGATTACTTTGTGTCAATGGGTAATTATGCATCTGAGCGTACAAATATGACGTGCGGAGTTCCGCAAGGCTCCATTCTGGGGCCTCTTCTGTTTAACATCTACATGCTTCCACTGGCTCAGATTATGGAGAAAAACAAAATAAGTTACCATAGTTATGCGGACGACACACAAATTTACATAACCATATCGCCAGGGGACTATAGTCCAATACAAAAACTGACTAAGTGCATTGAACAAATTAACGACTGGATGTGCCAGAACTTTCTGAAATTAAATGAAGGAAAAACTGAGGTAGTTGTTTTTGGAAAAAAAGAGGAAGGATTAAATGTCGGCGCTCAGCTTCAAACAACAATTTTAAAAACAACAGACAAAGCCAGAAATCTTGGTGTAGTCATGGACTCAGACCTGAATTTTAACAGCCACATTAAGACAATAACAAAGTCAGCCTACTATCACCTTAAGAATATATCAAGGGTTAAAGGACTTATGTGTCAACAGGACTTGGAAAAAACTGGTCCATGCTTTCATCTTCAGTAGACTTGACTACTGTAACGGGGTCTTTACAGGTCTCCCTAAAAAAATCAATCAGACAGCTACAGCTGATTCAGAACGCTGCTGCTCGAGTCCTCACTAAGACCAAGAGACTGGATCACATCACTCCAGTTCTGAAGTCTTTACACTGGCTTCCTGTGTCTCAAAGAATTGATTTCAAAGTACTCTTGCTAGTTTATAAATCCCTTAACGGTTTAGGTCCAAAATACATTTCTGATCTGCTACTACACTATGACCCCCCCAGACCTCTCAGGTCATCTGGGACAGGTCTACTTTCTGTCCCCAGAGTCAGAACTAAACAGGGTGAAGCAGCTTTCAGTTTCTATGCTCCTCATATCTGGAATAAACTCCCAGAAACCTGTAGATCCGCTGCTACTCTCAGTTCTTTTAAATCAAGGCTGAAGACCTTTCTTTTTGATGCTGCCTTTCTTTAAATGACAGCTCATTTCTTTAAATTTCTAATGCTGCACTGTAACTTTTATTCTTGTGTTTTATGTGTCCTAATGTTTCTATTTTTTTTAACTGTCTATTCATGTGTTTTATTGGTTTTTAATGCTTATGATTTTTAACTGTTTGTACTTGTGTTTTATCTGTTTAACTGATTTTGTGTAAAGCACTTTAATTGCCCTGTTGCTGAAATGTGCTATACAAATAAAGCTGCCTTGCCTTGCCTTACAAGCATTTGGACATGCTGATGTGCTACTTGTAAGCCGGGAGTAATCCAGCAGTATATTCAAGGCCTACATCACTAAATACTTTTAAAAAAAAGCCTTGCTCCTTTTCGCTAAACCTGGCACCAAATGGTGTGCATGTGTCACTAATAAAAATGAAAAGGGGACCGGGTTTAGCTAATAATTCGTGCTTTTAATTAAAAGAAATAAATGCATGTATGGGTAATAATACTGGCAGCTGCTGGCTAAACTTCTCCACTGACTTCAAGTTCCTTTAAACATTGTTTAAAACTGGGGTGACTTCTAGCTTACATGGTGGAGTGTGCGCCCCATGTGGGCTGGGTCCCGTTGTTGTGTGTTTTCTGATTAA
The DNA here is from genome assembly GCF_008692095.1 of Etheostoma spectabile. Classification (NCBI taxonomy): domain Eukaryota; kingdom Metazoa; phylum Chordata; class Actinopteri; order Perciformes; family Percidae; genus Etheostoma; species Etheostoma spectabile. The sequence goes on along the minus strand of NC_045737.1, from coordinate 700,050 downwards.
ATAAAAAGCACATCATATTTTATTTTTTTCCAACATTTCAAAGTCTGGAGACCTTTTTAAGTTTTTGTCTTTTTGTTTTCAACACTTAACTTTATTTTACAGTTCTTATTATGGTCAATAAATCTCACTTATAGGAAATTACTCCTAATGTTTGAGTAAGAAAAGCAGGAATTAGGAATTATTAAGACTAAAATTAAAGGTATGTACTGTATGTTAATAGGTAATCACAGACTGGAATATGTCAACTTTTACTCAATATTTTTCTTTCAAATGCTACAAAATTGAATATGACACGCCAAATTAATGAAACTAGAGATTTGTGTGGAATCAGTCATTACAATTGGGTAGTTAAAAAGGAAATATAGGAAATGTATAGATAAAATATATATAGATACAGGAAAATGGGTCAATTTAACCCAAGGACAACATGAGGGTTCAAATGTTTTCATTCAGCCAAGCTTTGGCAGTCCATTTAAAAACATGACAGTTGGCATCTGATAAATAAACAGTATAAATTATTAAATACTGGAAGGGGGAATGGGTGGTGGGGGGTAGTGGGTATCAAAGCTAAGCAACCAATTAAAAAAAAAAAAAAATAGAGACCGACAAAAGATAGAGACTGAAGCCTCATGGCAGCCTACTCATACCCATCGTACCATCCTTCATCTCCTTGTTCTCCACACATCTCTACATACCAAGGCTCAGAATAGAAAGCAGTGATGGGCTCTGCCCGACATGGCAGATGCAATTGCTACTTTGTTCCCTTTTGCCTATTATCAGGAGCTGCTCTAGTATTTGGTGCTCAGTCTTTGCACGCCTCCTTCTTTTCATAATTCAATGAGCATCTGTGGAAAACAATAGGAAAAAGCACATTAGAATGTTGTTGTACCATTTCAAATGTATTTTCCACTTCAGGTTTTTGAGAGAATAAGATCATGTACATCACCAGACCAAATTGCAAATGCAAATGAATCTGAAACCTACTAGTGCAAAAAGGTTAAAGGAATCTTGTGTGGTATCAATTATTAATAATAACACATTTATTTATAGAGCGCTTTCAAAGTGCTTTACAAAAAGAACACCATTATAATACAAACAGTACATTAACAAATTTAAATCAAAACAGTAAAAAGTAAATGCCATTCTACAAAGACAACAAAGATAATTGAACATTTGACTCATAAGCAGCAGTGAATGAGTAAGTCTTAAGCTTTGATTACAAAAACCTCAGTTGAGCATGCCAATCTAATATCTGCTGGAAAACATGATGTTGGAGCACGAAACAAAAAGGCTCGCTCAGCAACCGTTTTCTTCCTAACCTTTGGTAGAGTCAGAGGTCCTGAGCCGTGGGAGCGCAGCAACCGTGAAGGCACATAGGAAGTTAAAAGATCGGACAGATATAATGGTGCAAGGCCATTCACTATTTTTACGTTAAAAGCAAAACCTTAAAATCTGCTCTAACCTGAACATGGAGCCAGCGCAGTGAGGCAAGCACGTGAGTTATATGTATGTATTTGGATGATCCAGTCACAATACGTGCTGCAGCATTCTGGACCATCTGCAGACCTTGCAAACTTTTCTCAGGCAGCCCTAAGAACAGTACATTACAATAGTCCAGCCTAGATGTAACAAAGGCATGAACAAAGGCCTCAGCATCTTAAAGTGCCAATATTGATCTAATCTTTGCGATTCTTCGGCGATGAAAGAAGGTTACTTTTGTCACCTCTTTAATATGCAAATCAAATGAAAGTGACCGATCAAATATTACCCCAAGATTCTTTACTTTATCCTTGCACTGAATGACCAAATCATCAATGGACAGAGTAAAGTTGTCATACAAATGACCTAATCTAGCTGGTCCAATGGCTATCCTCTCAGTTTTTGCTGAGTTGAGTAGCAGGAAGTTTGCTGATAACCAGCTTTTCACAGCAGCCAAGCAAATCGATAACTCAACCGAATCAGATGCATTTCCTGCAATAACTGTAATTTATATTTGTATCAGCATAGCAATGAAAAAACAATCCTAAAGAACGAATGATCTGAACCAATGGCACTAAGTATAACGAAAACAATAGTGGACCAAGGACTGAACCCTGTGTAACCCCGTGAAAGACTTTAGATAAGAAGGCCAAATTAGAAACAGGTCTATAATTTTCCAACGGGTTTATGATTAGATTTGGTTTCTTCAATAATGGTTTAACCACCGCAGATTTGAAGCAAGCTGGAAAAAACTCCTGTGGAGAGAGAGGGGTTTAAAACAGATAAAACATACAATCCTAATGTTGGTCATAGTTCTTTAACAACCCGGGCAGGCAAGGGATCCAGAGAGCAAGAGGTAGCTCTTGCAGTCACAACAATTTAAGTTAACTCAGCCAAAGAAATCAACTTAAACTCAGAATGGCCCTGTCCTGTAGAAGATGTTCCTGTGATAGCGCAGTCTAATCCCCCAACATCTGACTGGGGTATCATAGTGCCGATGTCCTCAACTCTCTCATAAAAATGCATCACAAAATCATGTGCTGACAAAAAATCCATACTATTTACTGGCCGCTGACACTGTGTAAGTCAATCAACAGTTTCAAATAAAAGTCTAGAGTTATGCTTATTATTCATTATCACATTAGAAAAAAAGGGTGCCTTTGCAGTAGCCATCCTAGACTGGTAGGTGGTCAGACTGTCCTGCCATGCCCTATAATAAACTTCAAGCTTAGTATGGCGTACTAGTTTAAAATTAAGGTCAAGTAAAGCATTAGTGCTAATATAACAAGATAGCCTTGTCTTCTGCACCACTTTCCCCATACTAAATGAATTAGGGATGGACATGTCAAATAATATCAGTGAGTGATCTGAAATTGGTAAGGCACTGATATCAACTGACACAGACAAACCATAGCTTAAAACTAAAGCTAATGTATGTCCACGCTGATGTGTAGGTTCAGAAACAAATTGTGTGAAAGTAAAAGACTCAATGATGTTTAAAAAGTCTTTAACTAATGGCTTGTCATCACAGCAAGACAGCAACAATAGTCCTGTGACATGTTTACCTATGTTTAGAAAAATATATTCCTGTTTAAAAGTAATTTAATACGCCTTCCGGCAACAGAGAAGTGTGATTTCTTTTTTTTTGGCAAGCTGCTCTTGGCCGCTGCTTGGGGTGTCTTTGGCGTTAGGGTCACCTTTCCTTGGTAACCCACTTATCTTGCTTCGTGGTACCATGCACCCCTCGGCTTTGTGTTCTGCATTTGGGTCCAATTGCAAGCATGGCCACAGGAACATATTTTGAGTTGAGTGTTGACAAATTTTTGAGAGTGACATTTTCAACCAAAGTCAACCACCTTACATCACACTGCATCCATCATGCTCCACAAGCAAAAAAAGTAAAACAAGAATGAAATCCTAAATCCAAGACGGGGCGAAATTGGGCACGGGTAACGCAGGAAATAGGCACAAAGCTACGAGAATGGTACAGAATAGGCCTACTGCAAGCTCAAACACTAAGCTACAAAATACAAAGATTTAAAACCCATCACTGAATTAAATCCAATCAAATCAAATGTAAATGTAAATGCTAGACGAGCTTAGCTGCCTCCTTGTCTGTGGCTAGCAGGGTCGCTGTGGGAGTGACAGATGTGGAGGTGCTGCTGCTACTTCTTTTGGTTACAGTTGCTGGGCTTTCTGACTGTGGTCTATTTGGCTTTTTAGCCTGGGATTGATTCATGAAGAAATCAAAAATGCGCTTTCGTGCTATGTTACAGGCAAGCTGACTTCTGTACTGTTGACTCGGCGGGAAAGTTTCCGTAACTGTCTTCACTCATGAATGATTTTCAGAGGTGCCTCGCTCTTGGCAAAATTGGCAGATTCCTTCTGATCAAATTACTGTATGTTTAACTCTTAACAACCAAATTTTAAAATCAAATTGCATTTAATTGCAATAGAAGGGAGTAGGTTAATATTAGTAATCAATTCATTAAAATGTATGTAATGTTAAATTAGTTTGCCTACCCCTTGCTAAGAGGGTGCTTCAGCACCCTCTGTACCCCTAGTTCCCGCCGCCGTGCTTGCAAGTTACTCCTAACATGATTGGAAAACATTAGAGATGAGCCGGATACTCGGCTGAAAGGAGTATCCGGCACGGATAAAGCACTTTTGCCGAATACAAGTATTATACAAGTAATACAAGTCAATATCTGTGCTTGGATTGAATAAAACTCCTCATTGGGTAGCTGACTGTGTCTGCGTTCTGTGATAGGCTAGTCATCACAGCGCCCCTCCCCTACACACACACTTTGCTCACTCACACGCAGCACACTGAGAAGTGAACAGCTGTCTCCCTCTCCCTCAGTCACTCAGGTCCGCGGTCTGTTCCGTTAACGTTTAGGGTTTCTTCAGCTCCAAGTTTGTTTTTTACTTCGGTTTGTAGTACTTACTTAGTAACCAGTAGATTTCTGGTAAACGTAGGGTTTTTCAGACACGGTGGTTGGTAGAATGCAACTCGCGTTTCATCTCTGCCGTCGGAGATTTTTTTTTTTTTTTTAAACATCTGCTGGCTCTGATTATTCAATTTTATTTGATCTGTAGAACACAGTCCCCCCCGCCTCTTCCCTCTCTCTCTCTCTCTCTCTCTCTCTCCTCTCTCCTCTCTCTATCTCTCTCTCTCTCTGTCTCTCTCTCTGTGTGTGTGTGTGTCTCTCTTATTCACGCACACACACACCGGGTTTTGGGAAAATTTAAAAAATTAACAAAGAACCAAAAACAAAAAATCACACTGATCATATAAAAATTAAAAGTTAAAAAGAAAGTTATTTTGAGTATGATTCATTACATTTTACTTCATAATTGCAACCGCATGTGTTGTATTTGTTGTTGCAAAACTTGTTCTGTATATAGTTTGTTACCATGACAACACCACCGGTCTGAAGCTCAATGCTGATGCTGTCATGTAAATAGTTTTCTAATCAACAATAAATATAACAATTTCTGATCAACCCATATCAATTGCATGCTTAAAATAACATACCGGTTAAAGCCCCGCCCATTTCAAGACAACCCGACCCACTTCCGGGTTAAATTCTGTCCACTTTTGGGTTAGGCCCCACACAGTCCAAGTACAGATACAGATAATTCATGTGGTAAACAGATACAGATAATGCTGTACTCGCTCATCCCTAGAAAACATACATCTTGTTCCCTTTCTCTTATTCAATCCACCAAAAATCACTGCAAGATTCATTCCTACTGTAATAAATCATGTAATATGGTATTCATTGCATAATTATGTTCATAATCGTTTTTTCCACTGTTTCCAACTGTTTTGCCAAAAGGGAATGTCTTGATTCCATTGTAAAATGAATTTGTTTTGAGATGTCTTAAATCAAGATGAATGACTTTGTTGCTTGCTAATGGATTGATTGTGCGTCGTCTTATTGCATTGCAGAAATAAAGAGCTGAAAAACGAGACAAAAGAATGTTAAGATGGAATTTTTTTATACCATTATGAAGCAGTAATTGACCTTTTTAATCAAAGCACAAGATGACTGTTTTAGCAGATGAGCAACAAATGTAGTGTTTTTATTAATTTATGGATTCAGCCAGCCCTTCTGCTGCCAGGCAGCCAACCCTCTTTGTGTGTTGTAAATAAGACTGCTCTTCAACCTGCCAAATCAAATAAGAGTTAATTATTTCAGTCACTGAAATGCTTTTTGTCTGTTGCCTATTACCATTTTATCAGCTACACATCAAGTGTCGATTTGCTCCAGCACACACGTATCATCTAATCAGAAAATGAGTTTGGGGTTTTGTGTAAGCTGAACAAGGCCAAACCCTGAGAGCCACACTCTGATATACACTGAGAGGGATTGAATGAAAGGACTATGATTTATATTAAACTGATTTGAAAAGTGAGAAGTGAAAAGTTAATTTTGCACAAATAAGTTAAAGTTAACATTGCATTTATTAATCTTTGGACTCACAAAACTTAGACAGCTGTGGTGTGAGTCAGTGAGAGGTAAAAGTGCCATGTCTTATCTTCTCAGCCTGGAAATCTATTCAAATGAGTCAAGAAAAGCAGACGATTTTTCAGACGATTTAACTGTATTCTATTAAGGTATTGAGTGTGTGCGGCTCTCTACCCCAAGCCTTTTCATCCCCATTTCAAAAAAATCTTGTTAAATTACAGATAAAATGTATTCCTCAGTTGTAAACATATCCATTAAGCTAGTTTTAATAGGCAAGGGAGGTGCAGGCACATTAGCATTCCATCTTCTGCAAATGTGTCTGTACACATCTTTGTGTGTTTGTGTGTGTGCGCGTGTGTATGAGCCTGTGTAGCTTTATACACATTTGATATGCAGATGCTACTCTGTATTTCCCACTCTCTTGATTAGCTGGTATCATTTCATTCACGTTAGTCTGTGTTTATTTGCTAGAAATTAATCTGCTCTCAATGTCAATGTCAGTTTGACTTAGGTCTGTAAACTCATGTTTAGTTTAGTTGCACCGGAAGCTGTGACCCATCAGAAACTAAAACCGCAGAGGGCGCTGCTGCACATTGTATGTCCCGTGCATGGTAGACAATGGAGGGCGAAGAAGAACGTCCACGCAAATGGCGTAAACATTAGAACCTTTGATTATTTCTCTGTGGTAACAATGTTTTTTGGCAATAAATCTTATACCGTTGGAAAGCCTGTTTAGTTAACAAACACGGAGCCTCAGTTGCGTGTGGAAGAACCATACGCAGCCACAACAGCATGGCACCTCCTCCTCATGCTGGTCACCAGCCTGGTCCCACACTGCGGTGGGATGGCATTCCATTCTTCAACCAGCATCTGCCGCAAGTCAGCCAACGTGGTTGTGCCGGTCACTCTGGCATGACCCGCACGCCCAAGCCGATCCCACTAGTGTTCAATGGGTTTGAGGTCAGGACATTCCATCCTCTCCACTCCACACACACATTCTGGAGGTAGTCTCTGATGAACCCCATCCTGTGGGGGCGAGCGTTCTTATCTTGAAAGATAGAGTTTGGTCCCAGATCGGGGAGATATGGGATGGCCACAGGATTAGGAATTAGGCACCTGATTCAGCACCTGGGGTTACCAGAAGCTCAAAACAAGAGTCAACAGCAACAGAAAAGAAAAGCTGTTTGGCATTGACCATGGCCGCGGAAACATATTTTGTTTTGGGGGTGCTGACAAATTTTCGAGAGTGACATTTTCAGCCAAAGTGAACCACCGCACACCAGACTGCATCCATCATGCTCCACAAGCGTAAAAACTAAAACAAGAATAAAATCCAAAACTGGGTAAAACCGGATATAGGCACAAAGCTACGACAATGCTACAGAATAGGACTACTGCAAGCTCAAACATTGAGTCACAAAATATATATAAAACACATCACTGTATTAAACTAAATCAAAAGTTAGCTGCCTCGTCGTCTGTTGCTAGCAGGGAGTGACAGATGGAGAGGTGCTGCTGCTACTTCTTTCGGTTGCAGTTGCTGGGTTTTCTGACTCAGGTCTATTAGGTATTTTTAGCCTGTGATTGCGTTATGAAGAAATGCAAAATGTGCTTTTGTGTTATAGGCAAGCTAACTTCTGTACTGTTGACCCGTCGGGAAAGTTTCCACAACTATCTTCACTCATGAATGAGTGTCAGAGGTGCTTCGCTCTTGGCAAAATTGGCAGATTCATTCTGATCAAATTATGTGTTTATCTCTTTCCAACCAAATTGTTAAATCAAATTACATTTAATTGCAATGAAAGGGAGTAGGTTAATATGAATCAATACATTAAATTTAAGATAAATACTATGCCAAGTTGAAAGACGGAAACAACTAAATAACGTATGGCTAGCAACATTAGGAAAAATGTTAATCTTAAAATGAAATGTTTCAAGGATCTGTGTGAAACCTTTGTACAGCAGCTGTTTAAAATTAAGACTCAAACATAAATGTAGACTGCTCTCGGGTGCCATTGTTTATGGTCTGCCCTCTGTCTAAAATCCAAGTCTTGAACTCAAGCTCTGGCTGAGCTCTCACTGCAAAATCCTAATACCTTTACCTTAACATCGTACCCATTCAGTGTTGTAATGTCATAAATAGAATCAACTTTATGAATTCAAACATAATCTGTAACAATTTATTGCAAAGAATCTTTAAACAATTAAACTAAATTGCAAATTAGACATAAAATATAAATTATTAAACCCCCCTGAGGTTAAAGTCAAAATAGCCCCATAAGGTCAGCCTTTTATCATCTTTTAGCAGAGTTCACCATGAATACAATGGCTTATTTACAGCACTCCCCAAAAAAAACATCGAAAAGTTGTCGTATTCAAAACCCCCGCTGCTATAGTTTATAAAGGGAACAAAATATCAGATAACATATGCCTGTTTATAAATTAATACAAATATGTTAAATAAGTACCCTCCTGCCAGGCTTCTCCAATCTGGTATGATTTGGATGTTATTACAGCCCAGTGCAGCAGCTACACAATGGGAATGTTGACCATAACATTTTATCAATTTATTACATAATGAGGTCCTACAAGGGGTGTAATAGAAACCATAGCCATTGCTTCTCAAAGACTAGAAGATATAATAATGCATCAACAAGAGACTACAAGGCCTCTCACTGCACAACATGTATTTAATTTACAGCTATCTTTGACAAAATATACCATACCAAGTACAAAATACTTAAGAGATTTAAATTCCCTTTGATGGGTTAGGGTTAGGGTTAGGTTGTAATAGTACACATTATTAGGATATTTAAAAATCCTCATGTTAAAAGAAAAAGCTTTTAGAGTGTAAACCTACCCCTCTCATTCAGCAATGTGACAGCCACCTCCTTTCTGTAGGCCTCCACTGCCTTGGCTGAATTGAGACTGGAGCCTTCTTTGCTATGATTTTTTCAGCATACTAAGAATATTTTCAAAAAAACAATGGTCAAAAAACTACTTGTTGAATACAACTTGATCAAAATTGGTTTCAATGTAAATATATAGTTGGAATGAAACCTGTTTAAAGTCATCCATGTTTGAAGTAAATTGTGATGCGATCTTTCAGAGAATGGAGAAGTATACTTAGTTTCCAGACAAATATTTTACTAAGAGGTGGCATCTTTCTGAAGGCTGTTATACTGTGTTTGCTGTCCACATAGACACATTAAACCCCTTCAGTCTGACAAATGACCTTGGAGGACTGAAAGTTAGTATTCATTTTATGCACGTCCAGAAGATTTCCCTTAGACTTCATAATGAGACTAACCGGCCATCCTGTAACACAAGAGTCACCTTGTGGACTCCCAACACTGTTTTACTTTTGAAGGTGTGTTGCCAAGTGAGTCAGGCACACTCCTCCATTCCAAAATAATAAAAAAAATAGTAAGAGTTTACATTAGATTAGCAAACCACAATCAACTTGGTTTTATGATCCTCAAAACAAAGAAACACTCTCCTACCTTCATTTGTGTTATTTTACGATTCCAAATGATTGTCATTGGGTATGAGTCGATGAACAAGTCCAAAAAAGGTGGTGTAGCGCATGAAGCTGGTGTTGTGGTTGAATTTGTTGCTGCGGTGGCAGCAAGTCCAGAAGAGGTGGCAGAAGGTCAGAATCAGAATCAGCTTTATTTGCCAGGTATGAGGACACATACGAGGAATTTTGCTTTGGATCATAATTGCACACAATGCTCTTACACATACAAAACAACCCACAAAACAAACAATATATACACACTAATATATACACATTCATATATACTCACTCTAAACAAACAATATAGACAGGTTGAGGCAATAGTGCAATGAAGAGTGCAAAGTATGCAGGAGTAAGTAGTATTATGTTATTACACTCAAAGGATTATTAGGAACACCTGTTCAATTTCTCATTAATGCAATTATCTAATCAACCAATCACATGGCAGTTGCTTCAATGCATTTAGGGGTGTGGTCCTGGTCAAGACAATCTCCTGAACTCCAAACTGAATGTCACAATGGGAAAGAAAGGTGATTTTAGCAATTTTGAGCGTGGCATGGTTGTTGGTGCCAGACGGGCCGGTCTGAGTATTTCACAATCTGCTCAGTTACTGGGATTTTCACGCACAACCATTTCTAGGGTTTGAAAGGGGAAAAACATCCAGTATGCTGCAGTCCTGTGGGCAAAAAATGCCTTGTTGATGCTAGAGGTCAGAGGAGAATGGGCCAACTGATTCAAGCTGATAGAAGAGCAACTTTGACTGAAACAACCGCTCATTACAACCGAGGTATGCAGCAAAGCATTTGTGAAGCCACAACACGCACAACCTTGAGGTGGATGGGCTACAACAGCAGAAGACCCCCCTGGGTACCACTCATCTCCGCTACAAAAAGGGAAAAGAGGCTACAATTTGCAAGAGCTCACCAAAATTGGACAGTTGAAGACTGGTAAAATGTTGCCTGGTCTGATGAGTCTCGATTTCTGTTGAGACATTCAGATGGTAGAGTCAGAATTTGGCGTAAACAGAATGAGAACATAGATCCATCCTGCCTTGTTACCACTGTGCAGGCTGGTGGTGGTGGTGTAATGGTGTGGGGGATGTTTTCTTGGCACACTTTAGGCCCCTTAGTGTCAATCGGGCGTCGTTTAAATGCCACGGCCTACATGAGCATTGTTTCTGACCATGTCCATCCCTTTATGGCCACCATGTACCCATCCTCTGATGACTACTTCCAGCAAGATAATGCACCATGTCACAAAGCTCCAATCATTTCAAATTGGTTTCTTGAACGTGACAATGAGTTCACTGGACTAAAATGGCCCCCCACAGTCACCAGATCTCAACCCAATAGAGCATCTTTGGGATGTGGTGGAACGGGAGCTTTGTGCCCTGGATGTGCATCCCACAAATCTTCATCAACTGCAAGATGCTATCCTATCAATATGGACCAACATTTCTAAAGAATGCTTTCAGCACCTTGTTTAATCAATGCCACTGGTTGAAACAGTTGAAGAGATTTCGGGTGTTGTGGGGATCAGGGTTGTTGGGGAAGCAGGTGAGGAGGAGCTGATGTCAGAGACCGGGGGGGCATCCTCTCAATTTCTCTGGGATCCTTGGGTGCTCCTTTTGATATATTTTAAGGTGATAAATGTTGACCTTGCTGAAAGATTTCCCTGTAGTATCAACAAGGTCAATACATTTTCCCTCAATTTCTTTAATGGTGTATGGTCCAAGGAAGTCTGGGTCCAGGTTTTGCCCTCTCCTGTCGTTGTATATCCATGGCCAGCTCTTTCTCTGAAAGAGCAACTTTAAAGGCCCCATTAACCTTTAAAAACATTTTTTAAATAACAGGAAACATTAAACTTGCTTACAGTTCATTTAAACAAGTTGTTTTGCAAGTTTGCAAGTTAAAAAGATAAAACGTTCAGTTAACCCATGTGTTGTCTTCATGTCAAATTGGACCCGTTTTTCAAAATATCTATATCAGAACCAAGGGTTTCTACATTTAATAACCCCGAAATAACATGGATGATTGATTCCACACATCCCACTTTGCAAGTACAACAAAAGGTAGGAAATCTACCTTCATTGGCTTTAGGGAATTATTTTTTATTTTTTTATTGCATTTGAAAAAAAAATAGTTTCAAAAACAGACTGAACGTTGAAATATACCCTCCTGTAATTAACCTTCATTTAATATAAGTCTAAATAATTCATAATTTCTGTTTTTTTATCTTGAGAATTAGGTATAATTTCCTGTACATGAGGGTTAATGTTTAGTAAATGTTAAAGTTGTAATAAGTTTGTGTTTACACATGTCAGTGACAAGAAGCTTTAAACGTAAAAAAAAAGAGGCAAAGACATTGAAAAAAAAGACAAAAGTGTTGATAAAAGGGGCGAAAACATCAGAAAAAGTGTTGATTTTCAGGACGACAAGTACGTGGTTGAACGGAAGAAAACACAAAGGGTTAACCTCGGATGGATAACGCTCTTCTCTGCCAAACATCAGGTAATGAGGAGAGAGGCGTGTTGTCAGCTGTTTTTTTCTTCGCAGACTGAACATCACTGGATCAAAATATCCAGTTTTGCCTTCAGCGCCCTAAACATACATTTGAAAAACACATTTTCATATAGCAAAAAAATTATGGAATGTTTTACTTTCTTGCAATTTGGCTAGGATTTAACCTTAACTGACAAGCCTAACCAAATTATAAAAAGCTATTAGTGGTGTTAATCACTTAACCCTCACGTTGTACTCAGGTCAAAGTGACTCATTTTCCTACATCAATGTTTTTTAAGTACCCAAACTAACATGAGTGATTCCACACAACGCTCTTTTGCAAGTCCAAATTTAATGAATTTTGGGGCGTCTTATTCAGTTTTATAGCATTTGAAAAACAAATTGAAGTGGTTTTGAAATAGTATTGAGTAAAAGTTGCCATATTCCAGTCTGTGATTATCCATCACCATCCATTCCTTTAATTTTAGTCTAAATAATTCCTAATTTCTGCTTTTCTAACTCAAACATTAGGAGTCATTTCTTAACAATGAGGTTTATTGACTATAAATTCCAAAAATAACTGTGAAACTAAAGTTAATAAGTCAATATTGCAAATCTATTTGCCTATGAAAGCAAATGACAGTGTTGCACTAAATTCCCTGCTAAGCTGTATCTCTGGTATTAAGTTGTGGCTTTCAGACAATTTTCTTAATTTGAATGATAACAAAACGGAATGTATTATTTTCAGTACTCCAGGCATGCAGAATGGTCCAGCTGTGCGTTTGGGAGCTCTGGCATCTTGCACGAGATCTGTTGTCAAAAACGTGGGGGTTACTTTTGACTGCAGCATAAAATTTGATAAGCAGATCGGTAACGTTGTTAAAATGAGCTTTTTCCAGCTTCGCCTGCTGGCTAAAGTGAAGCCTTTTCTGAGCAGGCACGACCTGTAAAAGGCTATTCATGCTTTTATCAGTTCAAGGTTGGACTACTGTAATGCCCTCTATGTTGGTCTGAATCAGACCTCCATCTCACGTCTTGTTCAAAATGCTGCTGCTCGCTTTTTAACAAATACATCTAGACGTGCACACATCACTCCCGTTCTCCACACCCTGCATTGGCTCCCGGTGCGTTTTAGAATAGATTTTAAGATTTTATTGTTTGTTTTTAAAGCTTTAAATGGTCTGGCCCCAGAGTATTAGTCTGAAATTTTAACTGTGCGGGAACACAACCGGTCATTGCGGCCTTCAAATCAGTTGGTTTTAGAAGTCCTAAGGTCCAGGTATAAACGTTGTGGGGTCAGGCTTTTGCAGTTGCTGCCCCGAGACTCTGGAACAAGTTACCCCCTGATATACGTACTGTTACAGATGTCGCTCTTTTTAGGTCCAAACTCAAAACATATCTGTTCAGTCTTGCTTTTAATATGTAGCAGTGATGTGACAATTTCATTCTTTTGTTTCTTTATGACCTTTTCTGATTTTACTGTTTTCTATGTTTACTCTTTCTATTCTGTGTTGTGATTTTACTCATTTTGTTAAGCACTTTGGATACCTGCTGGTTGTTGTAAAGTGCTATATAAATACATTTTGATTGATATTGAGTACTGTTAAAAAGTCAAAAAAGTGACAAACGTTGAAAAAGGTGTTGAAAAAAGGGACAAAAAGTTTATTTAATTTCCCATTTCAGGGGTTTTCTAGAGAAAAAAATTAATTTCACCTGGTTGTGATTATGTCATAGAACAAAACTGGAAATGTAGTAACTGTTACTTTAGTGATAAAATAAAGCTATAATTAGTGAAAAACATTTACCTTGCAAGCGTGGGCAGAAATTCAGAATTGAATTGGGAATGACTCCTAAATTTCAATTCTTGAATTTAAATGGATGTCAAAGACGGGATCTGGAATTACAAACCAAAAATTGAATTAAAGGAACCAGAGTTGCAATTCAATAAAAATTCTAATAAATTCATATGCATAATTTAAGTGAAGTGTTTAACAATGAAACTTTAAAGTGTATGTCTGATATGATTGCATTACATATTCTATGAATGTACAGATTACATTAACAGGAAATGTTTCCCCCCAGCAATGAGTGGTAAAAGCTCGAGTCACAGAACAAATAATTAAGTTTGATTTATTGTAATTTTTGTGGAACATGATCGAACATGACTCCATATCCCAGACTTCTTTAGTCTAAAGTATTTTGGGGTGGCAGAAGCTCAGTCCGTAGGGAGTTGGGTGGGGAACCGGAGGGTTGCTGGTTCAAGTCCTCATACAGACCAAAGTATGGTGGTGGATTGGTAGAGCTGCCAGTTCACATCCTGGGCTCTTGAGCAAGGCACCAAACCCCCAACTGCTTGGGGAACCTTTCCATGGGCAGGCCCCCATCACGCTGAGATCTCTCCATTTAGTGCATGTATAAGTACTGAGCATGTGTGTGTAATTCAGGTCTGTGTGTCTTAACAACAGAGTGTAAATTGTAATTTCCCCTTGTGGGACAAATAAAGGATATAATATTATTATTTCTGTCTTTTTTCATCAAAGATATTGCATGTTGATTTTGCCACAGTCATTGTTATCACTAAGGTATTTACTGTAGCTGTTCATTTTCAAATATTAAGTGGCCTGATGGTTATAAATTAACAGTACAGTATGGATTTTGCCCAGTCACACTACAATATTACTTATATTGAAGTGGTACATTTACAGCAACTTAATACAATATAGTGACTGTACTTTGTTTTATATCTATATCAACTTTTTAGTGAGTTTCCTCTTAGCAAAATGGTCTAAGTAAATTTAAACTGGGCCATTTTTGTAAGAGCTTCTTTTTTTTCCCCTCAACCCTTAATTATGGGGCCATTTAGCTTTACTCACACTGACATCCAATATCCATTGCTGCCCAAACTGCTCCAAATTCCAAACCCCAAGTGCATTGGGTACCAAGGAATCCAAATGTGAAGTAAATTGGATGAACGGTTCTTGAGATATTTGGAAGTGACACACACATACACACATAGAGTCCTCCAACACAGAGGGTGCACTACGAGAAAATGCATGTGAAATACTGTAGTCAAAAAACTCAATTTACCCGGCGGCACCCATTCCCTGCACATCCACTTCATGAGCTGTTCATTTTTTCAAAGTGTTTCACGGGGCATGGTCTCCACCCTATACCAGTACATTAGGAAGCTTCACACCAGACACTTCCATTAGATGGGAAATGGAGGGGGGATTCCCCAGGACTAGAGTTGGAATTTCAACTGGAGCAATGTGTGGAATTATGTTAAATTGGCTTCTAGAAATCCCAACCACCAGTAAATCCACTATAATTTTGTGCATATGACTTATTAGACCCCTTGTAGGCTGTGCCTAATAAAAATTATCGGTGATGCTTCATGCACATTGTGTTCGCTAAAGACAATGGGCACATTTCTGCATATGTTTGGGGAGTGCCCCCCCTCCCGTTGCACGGTTCTGGCAAAATGTTACTTCAAAACTGACATTTGTTTCTGGGACAGTTCCCGCGACAATACAAATTCTGCTGCTGAATGACACCTCAGATTTCTAAATGTCAGATAAAGGATAGTCCTCGCTGGGCTTACAGCTGCGAAGAGAATGGTGGCGGTGTGCTGGAAGCCCCCAAACACCTTTCTTGTTCATATGGAACTTTCAACAGCCTGCAGTAATGGTACCAGACAGGTGGATGTGGATTTGTGGCTTTTAGCAACAGACATTAAAAAGCCAACTGTGACCACAGTTGCCAGTCCTCTGGGTCCTGAGGAGGGTTGTTTTGCGTATGGTTGTGTTATGCTGCTGATGTGTAAGAGTGTTTATGTTGTTTGTTTGATATAAAACATTTCATCACAAAAAAATACTCAAGAAATCATTTTACTCCATTTATTATTGTAAATCAAGATCAGATGGAATCATATGTAGTGCAGGTGCTGACACAGTGATGCAAAAAGAATCTGCGGAATTCTTTAAGGCCACTGAAACACTCTCAAAGCCGTTTCCAGGAATTACAAACTAAAGATTGAAATGCAACAGGCTGCTGTTCAGCTCAAAGGAAGGATGGCATGAGAAATGTGGTCATTGAGTTGGACTGGGAGAATACCGTTCTGATTGATCCTGACCTTTCCACACAGGAAACTGACAGAGACATTTAAATTTCAATAGCCACTGAGGGCTTAATATGGAATTCATAACAGCAATTGGTGATGATTAATGTAGGTAGACGTCAAATAGGGAAATGTCTACTTCATTGCTAGATAGGTACTTACAACTCAGCTTTCATGTGTAAAAAAATCCTCCTCCTGACATTCTGAATGAACTGACACTGACTGACTGTTAGCACAGTGAGCACAACCTGCTGCAAGGTCCAGTTTTCTTTAGAATTTAGCCAATTTCATCTAGCAACTTGTCAATCAAAGATCAAATGATCGACTCATGTCTTAAATTGCTATTGGGAAATTACAAGTAATGAAAAAGCTTAAGCAGGAGAATTGAAAGGTACGTATGCACATTTAATCAGTGTCGGGTGGTCGGCACCACAGTCAACCAGAGTGTAGTGTTGAGTGTGATGGCTTTCGTGACATGATAAAAACATAAGAGCCGTGGGACAAGATACAAGCAGACAGCATTTCACCAAAAAATGCGTGCCAGAGTTGTGTAACAGAGTAAAGTTAAGGATGAATTGATAAATGCAGAGAGGGTGGCAATAGTGATTGATGCCTGGACGTCATGTGCCACAGAGTCTTACAGTATGTGACAGTCACAGTGCACCACCACATCTCTGCAGACTGGGAGTTAATGGTTCATGTATTACAGTCGAGAGGATTCAATGAATCACACACACAGGGAAAATATGGGCGCTTTATTGAAAAAAAGCATGTGTTGACTCCGGCCACCTTGCCGATAACGAACAAGCTCTTGTAGTTGATAATGCCAAAAGCATGATTGTCCCATCACCTTGCATGCTTTGCTAATACTTTAAATCTCTTATCACAGTAAGCTTTTAAAATATCCACGAGAGATTTTATGAACCTTTTTTTGAGATATGTGAATGAGAAATTAGAGCTGCATGAAACAATCTAATTAGGGCAACCCTCTTGGATTTTACTGTGTGTACTGCACTTTTCTAATATTTTAGACTCATTTATTTATAATTTATATGTGTCTCAGTTCATTCAGGGCAGCCTATACTGTTGCTAAAGAAAGGTTGCCTTTCTCAAAATTCAGTCCTACAATGAAAAGTTATGGTTAAATTGTTTAACGCATTGAAGAACAGACCGCCACATTGATGAAATCATAATTCGAACCCTGCTCTAAACCCTCGCCTCAAAACATTGCCACTCAAAAAGAAAAACAGTGCAGCACTGGACCAGCTTTTCAGAGAATTCTTTGAGGTGAGAGCACCAGACAGACCTTCAAGGGAGAGGGCCAGCGAGGAAGTACAAAGAGAGGAATCCTTTGCTACCGAATGACAACCCTCTACAATTGGTGGAAAGCACAGGTGGAGCAACGACTAAACCTGTTTGAGTCGTGATTCACTCGGATCCTTAACCCAAGTCACGAATCACACGTCTCTAGTGTCATTAACCTGGATCAGTTGAGTCACAAAACCCTTTAGCAACATTAGCTACTACTATTCCTAGCCATCTTAGCTGCAAAAAGCTTCACAACTTACAATTTCACATGTAACAACTCAACAAGTCAACGCGAGGGACTGAGTGAGCAGAGACAGTCCGACCTGCAGACTCAGAGTCAGAATCTCACAGACCATGGGATTTACTCGAGAACTGCGAGCCCTCAATGATATGCGAGTTGTTGTTTGCGTGAGTCAGTCCCGCAAATCAGTCGGCTATGAGTGGATCTGATTCAGACGAGCTAGTGAAGTCTTTCCTCGAACTCACGGTAAAGCAAATCAACCACAAAAGCCACTCTTTCACTTCTGAGACAACCTACAACGTTCTGCACGTAGCCAAGCTAGACCTATTGTAGGTTTGGTGTATAAATGTATGTTAAAATGCAATTAGGTCGAGCAGACAGTCCGGAACATTGCAAGCTTGTTTCGGCTCACGGCTCCGGCTCGCCTCACAGTCAATATTTTTTTTTTTTTTTTTTTTTTTAAGAATAAGTTTTCTTATTCCTAGCTATACAGATTCAAGTGACTCACACAACCCAGTTCAGTTTTGTCAGTGACCCTGTATAACCCGAATCCTTAAAGGTCTGCCAGGCCCACCTACAACTGTAGTGAAACCTCTGCATCTTGTTTATCTTAAACCATTTCAAAAATGTTCAATTTATTCTTTTGTAAGCAGCAGCAAGTTTCATTTAGAAATCAGTGGTATCCTTTGTCTGTATTGACTTGAACTTCAGGGTCATCTACAGTGTTTTCACTAATGCATTAAGTTCGACATGCCACTTACAAATGTATTATTAGAACAGCAATGCATCTTGTATACAGTACACTACCTATTGTATGTAGCCGACCAATTGCTCTTTGGGCGTTGCAGCCTTGATCACTGGCTGGTATGGAAACAGCACCAAAGTTCCTCATGAGGACACTCTCGATGATGCAGGAGTAGAAAGCATGTCGGAAGTCATGGTGACATCAGTCTATATCCACGAGGTTTCACTTCCAGGATTGCCTTGGTGCTGCCGGAAATTTCGCCGGATGTCCATTACCTTCCTCTTTCTTTGTGTTGCATTCTAAACTTCGGTAGATTTCTGAGGACTATGGTTAACTGCTCCTCAGATCTCTACAGGGTAAATCCAGACAGCTAGCTAGACTATATGTCTAATCTGAGTTTTCTGTTGCAGGACTAAAACTACTTTTGAATGTACATATGTTCCACCAAAACAAGTTCCTTCCCGCAGCTATTTTACAGAGGCACCGTTGCTCCGTCCGGAGTTTAGCGCCACACAGGACGATTGCGATTGGCTTAAATAAAATACTAATACAGACAACCAGAGCACATTTTTCTTCCATCCTAGAATGCTGTGTGGACTAGCCAGACCCTCCTTTGTAGCACTGTGGAGGAAGGTCTGGCAATGCAAGACTATGGTGATATTGATACTTAACTTCCAGCATCACTATTATGGTTCCAGTTTTTATCAGTGCTTTGTATCCTGTTTTCTGTTACGTTTGTTTGTTCCCTGATCTGGTGTATGTGTCTTGTTCCTCCCCGGTCTTGTGTTCCCCTGGGTGTTGGTAAGTTCTGTTTCCTGTTTTATTTTGAAGTTGGGTTTCAGTTTTGTCCTGTTTTTGGTTTTACTTCCTGTGTCTTCCCGCTCTGTGATTACCTGATGTTTTCCACCTGATCCCCTGCCTTCCTGTCACCTGCCTCTCGTTACCTCACTACCTTGTGTATTTAGTGTGCGTGCTTCCCTTGTCTCTTGTCAGATCCTTCTGTCTTGTGAAGGTGCGCGTGTTTCCGATATTCCCGTTATTCCCAGTGAGTGGTCCCCTGTGCTATTACTGTTTTTTGATGTTGCCTTCCCCTGGACCTGTTTTGGACTGCTTGCATTTGGAACTTTTGGATTTTGTTGTTCCTGGGCTTTGCCTTCTCCTTTTGCTCCCCGTGTTTTTTCCCTGGTTTTAGTTTAATAAATTCTGGTTAACCCTTGCCTACCTGCCTGCTGTCCTCATCTCTGCATTTTGGGTCCTATCTTCTAATGGCTGTAACAATCACATCATCACCATTACAAATACAGCTTATGTAAAAATTCTAAATCCTGCATTAATCTCTAGCAGATTAAATTACTGTAATTGCCAATTGTGCAGGGCTTACCAAAAAATAAGAGGTGGGCTTTGCAACCAGTACTAACTGGGACAAGGAAAATAGACACTTCAATGTAGAATTATTTTAGTATTCTGCTCGTTTACAAAGCCCTTGGTATGGCTCCTAAATATATTTGTGTGTTTTGTGTTTTCTATCTCATTTGTTTAATGTTTTAAGTTTTACTGGAAAGAACATTGAGCTTTCCTGTGTATGAAATGTGCTATACAAATAAAATTGACTTGACTTTAATAATTAGCACTTGTCGTTTAGCACCTTTCTGTTGCCTTTGCCTCTAAAATCCACTTTGCCTTCAGTGTATCACATTTAGACTTTGGTGGACACCTGACATTTGTTTCATGTCAAACTCCATTAGCTGCTGGAGGCATCTGGACATAGCATGACACCCATGCTGAGCCAAGGTTTCTCTTTTTCTTCCTTTATTATGAAGGCTTAGAATTTTTATGATGGCTAAATTATATGGGTTAAAAAATGTTCATATCTTACAGAAGTGTATAGCATAGAGCATATTTAAAACAAACACCTGCAGACTGATGAAGTCAAGTCTGCATTCAATAGCCTACAATCAGCCCAATAGTTGTATGTCTTTGTCAGCTGGCTATTTATGTTTGTAGTCAATATTTGTACCCAGAAACTGTAGTCAATTATCTACCTTCACAATCATCTCTACCACCAGATTGGCAGCCGGAGTTTATTCCTTTCTGTTATGGTGGACATGTATTGAGCGCAGTGTTTTTCAGTCATTTCCTTTAATATGAATCATGCTTGTCCAAAATGAAATGCTGTGTAACCATATTTAGCAAGCCCCTCCCATCACCTCTTTCAAGAACTCTTTAGTTATGAATTATCAATTGGTTTTACTTGTCATATGTGATCATTTACGCTACAATTCCAGTGATGTTCCTTCCATTTCTGCATTGAAAAGTTATGAATACGGAAGTAATGAACATGTTGGATTGGGAGGGGGAGCAGTTTTAGGCAGTGACCCCATATAGGATCCTAGAGGCCTGAGGTAGGGGATATGTATGTCAGTATTTTCTACAAAGTGGGATACTGTAAATATTGAATTTTAAGTCAAAGCCTCATGTGAGATTATACAATAAAATGCATATACATGCTTTTCTTTCCAGTTTGAATATACAGCTGCAAATTAACTTAACTTTTTAATTTTATGTTTTGACCCTGGAGGGCAATTGGTTCTACAGCAAGACATACAAAACATAGATATACAGTAAAGCAGGGGAGAGGGAAGGTGTCCTGAATACCAGCAGAGGTGGAAAAGTACTAAATCATTGTACTCAAGTAAAAGTACCAACACTTAAAATATTACTTAAGTACAAGTAAAAAGACCTATCTGAATAAAGCAAAAGTAATAAGTAGTTCATTTAAAATGTACTTAGTAGTACTTAGTTACATTTTAAAAAAGAACTGTAAAATGGGCGGGAGGGATTTGTCCCAATAGGACAAGGGTTCATAAATCCAGAACTATTAGATTATAAGACAAATCTACACAATGTATTACAATCTATACAAATCTATACACATGTAATACCGACATAACACATATCAAACATGACATTTAAGACCCTTAGACAGGTATAATGTGCAATTTTAGTTCAGACCATCTCATAAAACATTTTCCAACATTTAATTGAAAGTGAAATTACCATACATTGTTATTTCTGACGTATTTTGACTCCATAAATGGGTTGGACCCTAATGTTCACAGCCCAGACTGGCAGCTAGCTTCTGCACACCTAAATAGCCAGTATGGGATAATTAGATTTATGCAAATTAATTTAGCCAGTCTCTTACATATGTTGTCCTACGGCAGGGGTGGCAATTAATTTCCCCAAGGGGCCACATTATAAACAAGGACTGTTGTGGAGGACCGGATCAAAAGGCTAAATTCAATTCTGCTCAATATTAATTTTATGTCAGGCGGCATGTTCTCAAATGTCTTTTTTTTTTTTTTTCAGGGCATATTTGCGCGGCAGAGTCCACCAAACACTCTTTAATAAACTCCCCTTCAGAAAATGGCGTGTTGGCGTTTGCAGCTTAACTAGCAAAGCTTCTGATGTCTTAAGATAACTCTGGTTATGAATTGAAACTATGAGCAGCACGGTGGCTAAGTGGTTAGCACTTCTGCTTCACAGTAAGAAGGTTCTTGGTTCGAATCCAGGTTGTTCCGGGCCTTTCTGTAAAATAAAATAAAATTGAACTGAATTGAATGTCAGTGCCCGTCAGTGCATCAGTCAACTTGTATTTCTCTGCATCAGAAGTTTATACAGTACGTTACTAGGGCAAAGGTGCACACAAAAATGACTGCTGTTCTGACCATTCTGCCATGTTGATTTGAATGGAAATGGCCTTTCTATCCATTTTATTTCTATGCCTATAAAATTTTCACTAAGATGTGAAAGATGTGAAAGATGTTCGGTGTTGAGGACCTCCACTAATTTACAGTCCTGGATAGGCCTTTACAAAAACAACAAAACAGTCTATAAAATTCTCAAAAAACACAAAGAAAAATCAAATAAAAAATCCCATCAGTGTACACCTTTTACTGACCAGGAGGACTGACCAAAGTTTGTTCTGCACATTGGGATTCTACAATTCTGTTTTACTACTCCTCTTGACGTGGCCCGGCCATTATTTCTCTGATTAATGAGTTTAGACCCAGCGCCTTAGGGGGTGGGGGCTGTTGGATACGATGGTTACCCTTACTTTCCCTATACTGGTGCATTTTTTAACTTGATGCTGAGGTTCCTGTGCCAACAGATTAAAGAAAAAGCTAAAACAGACTCATCAACTGACTGCGTAGCCTACAATGACAGGTTTTCCTCTCCTGGAAAACAAAATTCCCAATAGACAATGGTGTGTTAGGAATGAGTGCCATTTCATCAAGGAAGTAAACCCGATTGGGTCCATGTTTGCGCTGACAGACAGAACTGAGGAAAGTGTTACAACCAGCTAAGCAAACCAGGCTCTCTAAACAACAAAGACATACTGTTGCTAAAGGCTAACTTAGCCAGTAACATTTATCTCCCTGTCTCCTTTTCCCACAGTCGACGACAAGAGGCTCTCTCTTGAGCTGTCAAAGTGTAACTGTCTTTTCAACCTGGGCCCATTTCCCAATGCATTTGTGTCTAAAAGACTGATGTGACCAAAAATCTTTGAATTTGGACCAGTATTGAGATTGCAGTGATGTGCAATGTAACCTAATGGGGCAATTGTGCAGTCTTGATTTTTTTTTATTTGCTACTGTCATGCTCAGATTGTTACTAGTTATTAGTGTCTGACAACATTATTGATCACATGAAGTGACCTGTGGTGTTGAGAGTGGAACGCAAGTCAAGCAAAAGGCATTCTGGGAGTCTGTTTTGGAGTTGGCTACAGAAAGTATAGCCATGTTACCTAAAACATTTTCAGGCTTAATAATTTAATGATTACAACAATGTGAATGAGGTCATTATAATTTGGATGGCCGCCCGTATTCATTTGAGGAGAGAGAGAGAGAGAGACTGTAGCTGCTTAGTGTTTCATGCGGTCAGTAGGCTATAATACATCCATGGTTTTGTGTTATCTAAAACATTTTCAAGAAAAAAAAATGGTTTGTATTTGCCCATGTCTCACATCCCTGTTGATTAGTACGGGAAATCCTTGTGTGTCCAAGGTATATCACTGGACACTAGTGATGGTCAAATTATGCATAGCAAACCACTGTCTTTATTTTCTGAGAGAGTGCCATCTAGTGAGCTCAGAAAATAAAGACACTGGTTCGCGAAGCTTCATTTGACCATCACTACTGGACACATCTAGACCACAGATATCTGGCAGCAACAGGTCCTACTCATGAAAACATCATCTTTGGGCATATAGGGGCACAGCACCCACGGTAGTGGTACCAATATCCCAAGCCCCGCTGCCTCTCTCTTTCTCTCTCTCTCTCTCTGTCTATAGCCTATGCTCTGGCTTAAATGAATACAGGTGCTGCTCAAACTATAACAACCTCATCCACGTTGTTGAAATCATTTAAATAATGAGCCATGGCTATGACAATCTTTTAGTTAATAGGAGCCTATCATTCCTGTAGCCTACTGCCAAACAACAGACATCCTGAACTTCTTTTTTTGACTCGCATTCCACTCTCCACATCTCTATCTTCGGACAAGAACACACCTCATGAGATTGATAATGTTGTCAGACACTTTTATTAACAATCTCACCCTGTCAAAAGAGCCCACACAATTGCCCCATTAGGTTAGATTGCAGCTCGGATTGCACCGGCTCATCACTGCAATCTTGCTCACTACTAGATTTTTTATTACATCAGTCAATTAGACACAAACTCATGGGAAAATGGTATCCAGGTTGAAAAAAAACAGTAGTTACCCTTTAAACCTCTGGGGTCTTAGACATTTTTTCCCATCTTTGGTTCAGCTGGTTTCCTTGTGTGATAATGCTTTTATAACATCGACGCTGTTATGCACAATTAAGTTAAATACTGTATACTGGGCTATCAGGTTAGGCATGCTGCATGGATGTCACATGTCTTAATGTGTAACTTGTTACAGTATATGACTATGGAGGCCAAAGGAAAGACTAAACTGAAATGAAATCTCACCAGAGAATAATGACCAAACCGTTTGGGTTTTGAAAATTGTTCTCCCAAAAATAAACCCTGTGTCTAACAAAAATATAAACCATTTTGTTTTTTCCCAGAAAAGTCCAAACGCTTTTATCCAAAAGGGTTAGTTGTGTCACCTCTAATGCATTATCTGTCTGCTCTTTGACATCAGTAGGCCAAACCACACTCAATTCAAAATCCAAGCTTCATTCTGGCGTCTCTTTTCTTTCGCTCCTCTGCCTCCCAATACACACACAACAGATTTTATTAAAAGAAGAAAGCAAAGTCTTTTCCGTCAAAAGTCTTTCGTCCAGTGTTTGTGTGACACACACACACACACACACACACCAGGTATACGATTTCCGAATTACATTTTTGTAAGCATGCTGCTTGTGGTCTTGCCGTGGGATTAACTGTATTAACAAACCTTGGAAATGCCGCGGTCCTCACCGCTGTGAAAGCTTGCTGAATGTCATTTATCAGAATTTGGTTGTTACCCCTGTCCGCGACAATCTCTTCCATTCCAAATCTTTATAATAGAGCTAACCGCTAACTGAGTTAATTGTTGCTAACTGAGTCTTCAATTCTCGTGCTCTGTGCCTGAATCCATGTTCTGTATGGACTAGAGCCCGAATAAAACCCCAGATTTTAAGTTGGCTGTAAAAGTTTCAAACTAACTTCCAACTTAGCGTTGTTTGAATTACAGAAATATTCAGATGAGATCTTATGTATAGTAGCCCTCAAAACCATGTGTTTACGATCCCCAAAACACGTATTAAAACATTTAATAAATGAACAATGACATAACCAAAATAGATTTAGATTCATAGATTTTTAATAAAATGTAACTTTCTGTATGGCTCATAGCCTAGTATTAAGGTTAAGTTACATATAGCCTATTTGGACTCTCTGGGACTACACTAAGTTGGTTCCAGTCCTACCTCACAGGCAGGACGGAGCATGTGGCTCTAGGTCAGTTCCAATCATCACCCCACACAGTCAGTTGTGGAGTGCCACAAGGGTCCGTCCTCGCCCCAACCCTTTTCACCATCTATTTATTACCCCTTGGCCACATCATCCATAAACACAAAGTTTCATTCCACTGTTATGCAGACGATACTCAACTATACATAAAAATGGACTCCACACCCCCCTCAGTCTTACCGTCTGCACTTCAGGTTTGCCTGGAGGAGATAAGGGCATGGATGTCTGACAACTTCCTTCAATTAAATAGCAGCAAAACCGAAGCCATCCTGATCGGTACCCCACACCAAACCCAGTCCTCCTCCCTCAGCAGTATATCCATTTTTGGTCATCACATCGCCCTGTCTACCTCTGTCACAAACCTTGGAGTCAGACTAGACTCAAATCTTACATTTGACACCCACATCCGCCACCTTTGTAAGGTCTCCTTCCTTCACCTCAAAAACATTGCCAAACTCCGCCCCTCCCTCTCCCAACCAGATGCTGAGAAGTTGATCCATGCTTTTGTCTCCTCCAGGTTGGACTACTGTAATGCCCTTCTCGTTGGGACCCCTGGCAGGAGCCTGCAAAAACTCCAACATATTCAAAATTGCGCTGCCCGGGTCCTGACGAGAGGCGCAAATATGATCACATCACCCCGGTCCTGAAATCCCTCCACTGGCTGCCCATTAAACAAAGAATTCAATTCAAAATCTGTCTACTTACCCACCAGTGCATTCATGGAACTGCCCTACCTACCTCAGTGAACTCCTCACCCCACACAACACCATCACGAAACCTCCGCTCCTCCATCTCCACCTATCGCCTGCTCCAACCTAGGACTAAACTGTCCACAATGGGAGACAGGGCTTTCCAGGCAGTCGCCCCTCGGTTCTGGAACGCCCTCCCAGAGTCCCTGAGGGCCCCACAAACTGTGGAGATTTTTAAGAAGGGCCTAAAGACACTATTATTTCAAAAGGCCTTTAAACAGTCACGTTTTAATTTTAGTTCTATGGTGTTTTATTATTGCTTGTAAATTGTTATCGTACTCTGGAAACTGTTTTTAACTCCCTATTAACTGTAGCCCTTTGAGATTTCCTTGTGAAATGTAAAGGGCATTATAAATAAAATGTATTATTATTATTAATTATTTGGGCTCTGGATAATCAGGTTTTATTTTATCTGCTGAACCATAACATTTGACAAACCAACCAGATTTAAATGGCAAAGTACATTGTGGCTACACTTTATCTGTATCAACTTTTAGTCTGATGACTAATAGGTTATGTAGCCTAGTCCGTTTCTAATAAATAGTTCATAAACCTCTGTTGATTGAGGATATCTGGAGATCAGGAGCCGAGGAGAAGACACAGGAGATGGAACGTGGGAGAACCGGGAGCATGAGCCGAGGAGGAGACACGGACACGAGGAGCGGAGAAGGAGGCTGATGGAAGCAGGGCGCCGTGGGGGGAGGACCGAGGGTTGAAATCAGCTGACTGGAATTAAGGAAGACAAGATGGAACTGCAGGGAAGAAAACAGAAAGGTGAGGACATAGAACACAAGTAGACAACCCTTGTAAGAGTGGATGAAGAGCCGAGGTAGATATACTGTGGGAGATGGTTGATGACAGGCAGGTGTGAGCAGAGGGAGCAGTTGACGACTGATGACGAGCAGGTGTGGGCAGTCAGATGGCTTTGGCAGGAAAGAGGGACAAAACCAAACAGAGCCGGGAACAGGGCCGGCCAACAGAAAATACTGAAAAATAGTAAACAGAATAAAACCTCACGGCCAGCTGGACTCCAACCATAACAGTATGTCTCCTGTAAACATTATGAATAGCCAGAATATTATCCATAATCCAACAAGAAGAATATTGATGTGATGTTGTAACATCATCATTTGTGACATTCTTGAATGTTAAGTAGCAGTGGGTTGTTGTAGGAAAAAGGAAACAATGAAATTTCTCATTTATTTTTTGCAGAGGGCATGTTGTCAACTTCTTCTCCTGCCAATAATGGCAAAAAGCTGCACTTTGATGATGAAATTCATGCAAATGCCCCATTGATCAGAACAACAGAAAACAAGTGTGATAGCTGAGCAGTTGGGTGAGGGGGTAGGGGGACAATCAAACCTAATCCATTGCAGAGATTTGAATGGGATTTATTGTATTTTTAACATTGCATGCACAAATCTGTGATTTTTGTAGGCCAACCAAGCCTGTCAGGCCTGCTTCTTCAGCTTGAGCCTCTTCAGCAGCTGGTGTCCACCTGCGGCTACTGAGGTTGCCCCTACAATAGGTAATGACAACCTTCTGACCACAGATCCTAGCAGCCACCTTCACAAATGTGACCCACTTGGATACCACGTCCCCAACTCCCTCTGGGATGCATGAGGAATTCCTCTAAAAGTGGGATTTAAAGAGACAGGGGACCAAGCAGGACATTCCCTGTTCACCTTCACCACATGTTTGGGTTTTCTAGATTTGTCCAACAGGCTCCCCCACCATCTGATCAGTTGACAGCTCTGGTCCTTTATCTTCCAAGAAATACGGTCACATATTTGATGATACAACCTAAATCATTTATCATTTATTATCAATCTTCGGCCTAAGGTGCTCTGGTACAAACACTTCTGAATGACCCTACTGTATGCTCTAACGTGGTGTTTGTTATGGCTAATCCATGACTAGCACTGAAGTTCAATAACAAACGACCACTCAAATTCAGATTGGGCAGGCCATTCTGCCCAATCCCCCCCCCCCCCCCCCCATCAAGTGTGAAGTCCCCCAACAGAACTGTAGTCTCTAGGCATTATTCTTTCCAGGACCTAACACCGATATTCCAAGAGACTGGAACTGCCGTGGATAGGCACAGACAACACTCTTCCTTTCAGCAACTAGGAAGAGAAAAAATGGTTGTGGATGAGCACCAAGCATGAAAAATATGCTGTATGCAGAAATACATTGAGCTGTCTATCTAGAGGATCACAAGCAACCCAGATATGGGAGAGCGGTCTTCTCCACTCTGTAGTGTATCTGTTCAATTCCAAAGTGGAGTCAAAAATTTTAAACGGAAACTGGGTCCATTTTGTGACAACTAACAGAAATACAGAAGCTTTCCCCGCAAATACGCCGAATCTCTTGGATCTCCGTTTATTCTGCACCTCTCTGGGGCGGCTGTGGCTCAGTGGTAGAGCGGTTGCCTGCCAACTGGAAGGTTAGTTGACAGAGAAATTCATTTTATAAGTCTTTTGTTTAATATTTCTTGCAGTAGTGTTTTAAAATATTATGACTTTCATTAATAACTTTATGCACATTTAACAATACCATGTTTCTTTCAAGCCGTGTCTGTGTCTTCAGTTACTGCTGCCTAAACAAAAGGCAGTAAATGTCCCGCTGTTGCATATCACAGAAGATAACAAGAGCCTTAGATCCGAGGTCAGTCAGAGTACATGCCAGCCCAGGGTCTCTGGCGTAGGCATTAGACCCCTCCTTACATCAACACCTGTGAATTTCTGTGTGTGTTTTGAATAAAGGGACAGAGCTGCAGAGAAATTGTTGAATTTTTCACTAGAGCTGCGCTGCGGAAAGCGCTCTCGTGGTAGCTTCCTGTTGCAACTGCAATTAACTGTCTTGCAGTCTGAGTCGTTTCTTGCTTGCCGTTCATTATTTTAGTAGTTAAAGTGTTATGAAACCTGCATTTTCAGGGTGCCGAAACCCGGGGAAGTCACAGCGAGGAGTACAGGACCCGCGATCGACAAGGCAGAACCAAATCTGTCGACAGCCGTCCACTTCGCGGGCCGGGCATTAGGTTGGTCGGAGCTGCCCTGGCACTCGCGTGAGACTTCCACGGTCAACAGCGAACAGACCGGGTGAGTGATGGGGTTGTAGCTTTGAGTGACACACGTTCCATCTGCAGGAAAGGTGCACAAGGGGCCCGGGGTCGCCGTTATGTCTAGCTACGTGCAAGTATCAGTGATGTTTATCCTTACTGTCTGGGACTAGTGAGAATATATCTGTTGCCTGGGCCATATATAAAAGCTTGAAGTAGGTGTAACGTTGGTGTATTTTCGGTCTGGGACACAGTGAGGTGATAACAGGGAAATACTCAGTTGATATTCCAACGCGAATTTTTTCCCGACGGGGAAACTGTAAATGTCGTGAATTGAAAGCCATTTATGAATTCAGAAGTTCGGCAGGGTGATCACATGCTTTATTGATAGGCTATGCTTTGTCTTGTGGACCGTTACATGTCTTGTGTACCTATGTGCGTTGATTCATAGCGGGTATTGTTCTTGTTTTTGTTATTACGTTTGGGCGTTGATTCATAGCGGGTTAGGTTTTGTGGTTTTGATGTTACGCTATGTGTGTGGATTCATAGCGGGTTGTGTGTATGTTGTGACATTTGCTATTTGTTTTGGGTGTTAAGTTGGGTCCAAATGGGAAATATGCTCTCTCACATTTGGGGTTGTTTTCCACAAGGGATAAAGGGGTAATTGTCATGTTAGTGAGAAGGTCGGCAGGGTGCAGTGAATCAGCATTCAGTGTCTTATCTCGGTCTGAGGACACAGGTAGTGGAGACAGGAAGTTCTCTTTCTTTTGCGAGCAAACGGGGTCTCTCTGTAAATGGTCTTTTGATCTAAACCATTTGGAAGAGACGTGGGTTAGAGAGGGGGGTAGGTAAAGAACAGAAGGGATTGTTTTGATCTACCTTTGTGAGACAAAAACATGGTAAATGACACAGAGGATATGGCGCCCACAACCATTAAATCACTGATTTAGAATCTTTCCAGTGGGCACCAATTTCAGAATACATCTTTGTACATGAAGACACGTATAATTATATAGTGCATAGTGATTGGAACATGTAAACTTTATTTTATTCAACATCTAAAAATAAATAAAAGAAAGTAAAAATTCGATGTTTAATAATAAGGTGGTGCTGCACAGGGTTTATTGGGATAATTGTGGTTCTGTGGGATTTTGCTTTAGACCAGGCAACAGGTTGGTGCAGCGCAGTTGGATATTTAGTGTGGGATTTTAGTGTGTGACGTAGATTAGGAAAGAGGTGGGTAGAAACAGAGTGTCTCCGTTCCTACAGATGGATATACATGAAAAAAAACCTTCCGGGAGCGTAGAATTTGTAAAGGAAGGGGACAGATAAATATGGTTTTGATGGAAAAACTCGGTTGAAGCTGTACAATAGTTTTTAGCGCGATTGGTGTGTAGAAGAGAGGGTTGCAGTTAAGGAAAAAAGCGACGGAAGGATACAGCGAGAGTTTGTGGGCTGTAGAATGTGGAGAGACCAGTGAAGGAAAAGGGAGCCGGAGATGAGAGAAATAAAAAGGAGAACAGAGTTAAAAAAAGGCCAGATGTCGAATGTATCTATAGCGGCTTTAAAAAATACATCCAGATGATGGAGACTGGACTGAGAAGACGGAAAAAGCCCCCGCAGCCAGCTCCAACAGCCCCACCCACCCCGCACAGCAGCATGAGGCGGCACTCCCCCACAAAACCGAATGATGAGAGGCCGGAGGAATGGGAGGAGACGAGGAGAGGAGGAGCGAAAGAGCAGGCGGTGCGGGGGGAGGGCTGTCAAGCCTGGGAACACCACTGGGGGACAAACAAGGCAGGGAGAAAAGAAAAAGAGAGAACTGAAAAAGCATCCAAGCCTACTGTTAAATCAGACATCGACTGTATCAAAGAAGAGACTCTTTGCTCTGACCTCAGCCCCCTCAGCGCCCCCAGCTACCAAAAACCACCACCGGATCTGAAGAAAATCTAGAAGAAAATCCTATCATAGTTTCCCCATGATGGAAAGTGGCAAACCCCATAGGAAAGATGGAAGACCTCAAGCCCGCACTATTGAGGTATCGCCCATGACACACGAAATGACTGAAGCCTGTTTAAAGGTAGTGAGACCCTACAAAAGTGACCAGGAATGGTAAACAACTTCAACAGTTGATGGCTCGTACAAATTGAACGGTAAGAAGCAACCAAAAGCTCTGCAAATCGTTTTGGACATAACTGACCAGAGTGAGAGGGGAAATTACACCGGAAAGGAGCAGATGAAGCTGGCTGCCGCAGGAAGTGACAAGCCGAACGTACAGGTTGCCGAAGTAGGTGAAAGAGTCCTGCAGTGTGGAAAGACGACCTGACCCCAAAAATCCAGGATCACAAGGCAAACTGAGGGGAAGACATCTATTCAATGACGGGGGAAACTGGAAAGATGTTTTCAAAACAAACAGTGGGGCTAGTGGATGACGGGAATGTGAAGGAGCGTGACCAAAGCAGTTAAAACTACACCTATGAACAACAGAGGCCTGCCTGGCCGACTCGTCAGAAGCACCAGGTTGGCTGGAGAACCGCCACACCCTGGTTCAAGTAATGGATGGGCAGCACACGTCAGGAGGACGGCATAATAAAAAGGATTAAAAAATCGGACAACCAAATGCATGATGTGGCCCACGCTATGGTTAGCAGCATGGCTAACTCACCAAGGACCAAGGAGAAGAGGCCAAGAGAAAGGTCAAAGCCAAGCAAACCGCTGATACAAACTGCAATAAACCAGGCCATTTTGCTCGAGAATGCCAGAGACCCGCAAAGGACAGAAGGAGAAGCGAACGCCCGAACCCCCCTCATAAGCCAGAGTACCACCAAGATGGGGGATGAATATGAGGAGCTGACGCCAAAGCGGCAAAAATTCAAGCAACCTATCACGGCACGGCGCGACGACCAAAACCAAGGGGACCCCGTGGAATATTGGATTGCCAAACTATTCTCCCTCTCCCTGAAAGAGACGAAAACCTATTACACTCTCACAATGGAGGAGAAAAAACGGGGACTGTTTTATGTGATTCAGGGGCAGATAGGACAGTGCTAAAAGATAGAAACCCAGCATAAGGCAGCCACAATGGATAGCGTAGTTCACTAATGGTTGACCACAATTGTAAAATCTCTAAAACAATATCTGTACTAGACGAAGGATGACGAAGCCCATACAGCAGAAGTAGTGATCCAGTCCAGATTGCCAGTAAATCTGCTAGGAGGGACCTAATGAAACACTAAAATGGCAGTATCACCATAAAAGGAGGAAGAGGCCAGAAAAAATGCTTCAGCTATGTCCATGAAGGACGGGACGACAAAGCGATTCTCGCCCTGACCTTGCCACACTGGGGATCTAGGTCGTCTGTAAGTCACATGTTTAAACGTATATACCAGACATTCTCAAAAGGAATGGCGTTGCATGTGCCATGAAAAATTGAGAGGCCTGAACAGCCACGCATCCAGGTTTCTCGACCCTTCTTGATAACCCCCTTTGAGATAAGATCAATAGGGTGGATAGCCTATGAAGAACAGTTCAAGCAGCGAGGCCCACCAGACAGGTAACAGTAGATATGTCTCCACTACCCAGAACGGACGATGTAGCAGCACAGGAAATTACAGAAACAATCAAAGACCTCCACAAGGAAGAAAACCACCGTTCTTCAATGGCCAGGTCATCAGAGTACCAGGAGGTGGCATCAGCTGGATGCTAGTGACCAGACTGGCAGGACAGAGACGAAAAGTGAGGTCAGGACCACATGGAGCCGAGTGCACCTAGAGGGCGTAGGGAAAGTGACCCGGACAGGGAGTTAACTGGTGACGGTGCTAAACCAACCATTCACATCGACGCTGACCTCACAACTTTTCACTGCTGAACAAATGTTGACCCGCTTTCACAAGTCCCCCAAACATCTGGTCTACAGCAAAACCAACAGATGTAGTTTATAAAGACTGCTAAACCAGTAGAAGTACACGCTAAGGAATCTAAGGCAAGGTAAGTGACAATACCCCTGAGCCCGACGGCAATCAAAGGAATTCCCCTGTCGTGCAGAACATGAAGGCCAGCAGGCTTCTAGTTGACGAACAAGCCTGTGAATGTAACACGCCATTTTCCAGTTAAGAAGCCCGATGGTCAGGGGCGCTTGTTCATGACCTTGAAGATAACTAAGGTGTCAGACTAGAGCCATGGTGCAGATCCACACACCTTACTGAACAATTTGAAAAGCAGAACCACAAATGGTGCACTGTAGTGGACCTAGAAACGCCGTCTTCTCCCATAACAATAAACAAGAAATCACGGAATGGTTCGGTTTCACCTTTGAGGAAAAAGGTACAATTACACTAGACTGCCCAAGGGTTCACATGCAGGTCAACCATCTTCTCTCAGGAGATAATGACGTGCATGGAAGGAGCCAAGTACAGTGACGGGACACCAACGTCCTGGTTAGGTAGATGATATCATGTGCCTCCAAGACAAAGGAGGCCAACGAAACGATGCCGTAAAGCATATTCCAAACTGGCTGCCAGTGGGAACAAAGGACCTCAAAACACAAACTCCAATGCGTCAGGAAGAAGTGATTTGCCTAGGCCACAAATCTCCCAACAGGAAAAGCCCTTACACGGACAGAAAAACAGCTGTATTGCAGAGCCCAAAGCCCGGCCGCACCAAGAGACAGAATGATCGAAGTCATGGGACTTGTAACTACTGCCGTAGCGGATACCCATTATGGCCAAAGACAGCCTCTTTCTGGACATGATGACCAGCTAAACTACGCCTGAGGAGGACCTCACATGGGGACTCCGGAAGGAGGCGACGCATTCCATGTTCTCAAAGACCAAATCGCCAATTCAGGAGTGTTAGGCTCCAGACTACACCTAAGCCTTTGTCCAAAACAGTGGGACTGCAAAAACTAAGGTCATGACTTCAGTGCTATCAAGAAGCCGGCTCAAAGTTTACAGCCGTGGCATTAATATAAAAAGGCTGACCCAGTGGCATGTGCACGTCCCCATTGTGTGAGAGCCGTGTGTGAGAGCCCTCGCGTGCAGAGCTCGGCAGAAGTAAGTGTGGTTCCATCAAACCACTTGCTTGGCCAGCTGCAGTGGACATGCTGATAAACTGAAACCGATGACATTGTGCCCAGCGAGACATTTGTCAATCCTGGACCCTTGCTCTCACAACCGCATTTTAGCGAAAAGAGAGTACAACACAAACCCTGCCACACTGGTTCCACAGAGGATGAGGAGACCCACATTAATGTGTAGAGAACAAATGAAAAACTGCAAACCACGGAAAAGACTTACAAAAGATGATCAATCCGGACAGCATTCATGGTTGGTTGATGATCCGCCTCGAAGTCGTCAACAGGAGGAACAACAGGTGGGGATAGGCAGTGGTGACGCAAGAGTGAAAACGCGCATCAGAGGGCCGTGCCCTCGAAATACTCGCCCACGCAGCAGAGATAATTGCCCTCACAGAAGCATGTAAATGGGCAAGGACAAAATACAGTCGACTATCTACAAGATAGGCCAATATGCTTTTGAAACAGTCATTGTTTTGAGTCAGTGAGTAGACGGGAATGATAACGTCTACAGGAAAAAAAGTAGAGCATGCAGACTGCTAGGTGAAGTACTTCAGGCTATCCAATTACCTCACAAACTAGCGTTGATAATGTGCATGACATACTAAGCAAAAAGATCCGGTCAGCTTAGGTAAATCGGAAAGCCGATGAGGAAGCTAAGAAAGAAGCTGTAAAGATCAGAACAAATTACGGCAAGAGGAGACCACAGGAACCGATCCCTACAGAAGTACTAAAAACATGCAAGACAACCCCCCCAACACGAAAGAGAAAGAGGTAGGCTTCGGACGGGCAACTTGTGTTGATGGCTATATCTGCAAGATTAACAAGCCCTGATACATAAACGTTTGTATCATATGGTAGCTAGTTCGAGCCATGGCGGATGGGCGATGTTCAACCGTGGGAATTGATGTCCATGGTCAGACGGTGTTTCACTACGATTCACATGGCCATCAATTCACTTACTATGCTTTGACGAATTTACCTCTTATCACCTTTTTCCGTAGCAGCCGTCGGTCATCCTATCAGTTGTCCGCACAATAAGCTCGATATGGCGTAAGATTGTAAGCCTCCCAAAGAGATTTTGGGAAATGCCCACCACGGCGTCACATTAGTGTCGAAACCTGCACATGGATTTCTCTAGAGCTAACAGAAGTGGTCATTACAAGGTACGTGTGTAACGGTAGATTCTTCCGAAATGGGTAATAGTAGCACCCTCACGAAAAGAGATGCCATCACTTGTAGCCAAAACACTCCTTAA
Organism: Etheostoma spectabile; assembly: GCF_008692095.1. Taxonomy (NCBI): domain Eukaryota; kingdom Metazoa; phylum Chordata; class Actinopteri; order Perciformes; family Percidae; genus Etheostoma; species Etheostoma spectabile. Next base: position 664,521 of record NC_045737.1, on the reverse strand, counting down.
ACGAGGTATACACAGAGTTATGGCATCCCAAGAACTTCATTTTGGAGTGATAATGCCAATTTTGTAAATGAGACAGTGACATTGCTAGTGAAAACCACCTAGGCATCGAACTAAGACCGACAGTTCTACCACCCCCAAAGGGCCGGGGTGGCGAGAGGACTAACGGCACAGTAAAAAAATAGGCAAAGAAAACCATGGAGCAGACAGGAAAGCCATGGCAGCATGTATCACTGGTAGAGGTGTACATGAGCTAACGCCAAAACTCGACAGGCTGAGCCTTTGGAAATGGTAATGGGAGGCCATTTATTTAACTTTGTGGGAAGGGGGTCCACTGGGAAGAGAAAAAGTGTGGATTGACCAGGAGACCTCTAGCAGAGTGGATGTGCAAAGTGTTTAGGATAGGAGTGTTCAAAGTTGCATGTAATATGCTATCTCCACCTAGGATCCCAGGTGAGGGAGGACTCCAACCAGGTGACCAAGTGCTGATAAAAGGGATAAAGAGGGGGAAGTGATGGTCATCACCAAAGTGGGAGGGGCAGTTACACTGTGTAACACCAAGGCCCACAGCAGTAAATATGCTGAACGATAAACGTGGACACACCACAGTCATGTAAAAGCTGCATTCATTCCCACACCGAATAGGCTGGAGGTCGGCGGTATCAAAAACCTTGTCCGCTGAAGAAACCATCTGTGACTTTTTACTCTATACCAGCTATGGGGCTCAAGGGATGGGGGTTCTGTCCTACTGGCCCTCGCGTGTCGCTTGACAGCGACCCGGATGGGGCCCACCAACAAAGGGACGGGAAACCAGTATCCACGATTAATAGTATGCTCCTCAACGAGGGATATGAGAGACTCCGAAGGTGACTTTACAATTCCTTCTTTTCGATTTGAACCTAGGTTAGCGCTATGATAAGTAGTAGCGAGATCAGAGAACAAAAAAATTGTTATGTTTGCACACGTATGCAATAGCCGCAATAAACCCATACGTAGTTCCGAAACCCGTCAAAAACGCCAGGAACTATCTTACCGCACGGCGTACCCTCAGCCGTATCCATTACCTGATGTTTGACCATGAATTGGAAATGCCCCCACCAGTAGACAGATCCAAATGGACTTCTCCAATTTGTAGTAAACCGCTAACAGAGACACAGATAGTCCTCTGTACGGACATGTCATATTACCCCCAGATGCTCGATATAACGCTATGGAATCAGGGTTACATAACAACTCTGGACGGTACAAGTGGAGAGGTCTACCGAGTGCATTGTGCTGTGGGGTCACACGCCGTTTACACCACGCCAAAAGGAACATTGAACACAACCCAAGGCAACGCCTGGTACAACTGTGTACCCTATTTTTCAGGCTCCTGATGCAATGGGGTATACGGACAGCTAGGTCTAACTGGCTATGTGGCCCTATAGGTATCTGGATGTAACAAAGGGTGGGAGGGTGTGGCACCTTAGTAGAACGGCCGATCAATCGTACATGGTAACGCACCACCACCTGCCACGAGCAAACGCAAGTGTCTTTCACCACATGATAGTGTTGGGGAGGATGTCCCCGATGCCCATAAACTGTTGGTCCGATGGCCAAAGGTAGGAATGCGCTTTCCGTGGGTAGGGGTGGGGTAAAGTTGATGCTGAGAATGGAAACATCAAGTTCGAGTAGAAATGTTCATGAATTCACCATAACAGCCCTGTCAAAAATACGCGAAGAGCTCAAGGCGCTATACGATTGATGGCAATACAAAATAGGCTAGGCTGGAACCAGCTGCGGCGTCACAAGGCGGTGTGGTGCCGAATATCGGTACTACGTGATGCATTTTTTTCCCAGAGCATGAGAAAGATGCAGGGAAGCATCATCAATGACATCTTCCAATTTGACTGCGCTTAGAGAGCTGGAGGAGATAATGTGAATAAAGGAGATGGCCTCTCTGGTTGACTTCCGGAACATTGGTATGGGATTATTGCTTAAAATGGTACATCCCCTTGTAAACAGTATGGTAATATTTTAATTAGTGCTAGGATGATAATGCCCGTGTTCATACTCTGATCCAAAGTGTTATGTATCACGAATTGAAACTATGCACATGTTCTATATCAACAACTCTATGACAATCTGAACAGTATGACTGGGGTCAATGCAAAATGGTGCTTATTAAACCCCCTGTAAACAATATTTTTGAACTGTCTGGCCAAAAGGGCGGCCCGCTCCTAAGGGAGGGTCGAGAGGAATTTTTCCTTTCAAAAGAAAAAGGTTTTGCCTTCTCCTGATGGAGTACAGCCTTTTCTGTGGTACATTGTGGTGATGTGTGTGTGATTTATGAAAACCATAAATGGAGGATTAATTGCTCGATGTTTGGTAAATGTACAACAGGAGGGAAAAATGACAGAGAAATTTCATTTTTATAAGTTTTTGTTTAAATTGCTTGGCAGTAGGGTTTAAAAATTAGACTTCATTTATAACTTTATGCACATTTAACAATACCATGTTTCTTTCAAGCGTGTCTGTGTCTTCGTGACTGCTGGCCTAAACAAAAGGCAGTAAATGTCCGCTGTTGCATATCACAGAAGATAACAAGCGCAATTAGATACGAGGTCGAGTCAGAGTACAGCCAGCCAAGGGTCTATGGCGTAGGCATTAGAAACCCTCCTGACATCAAACACTGTGAATCTTCTGTGTGTGTTTGAATATAAACGGGACAGAGCTGCAGAGAAATTGTTGGGAAGTTTCACTAGAAGTGCGCTGCGGAAAGGGCTGCTCTCGTGGGTAGCTTCCCTTGTGCAACTGTCAATTAACTGCTCAGTTGCAGTCGGAGTCGCGTTTCTTGATTGACGGTCATTATTTCAGTAAGTGGAAAGTGTTAATGAACCAGTGGTTCAAACCCTGGCCCTGCAGTCCCATGTTTGGAGTGTCCTGGGTGAGAAAATGAACCACGAGTTGCCCCCAAATCACACACATCGGAGTGGTAAGTGGTATCTGATGAGCAGTGGCAACTGGTCGGCAGCCTCGGCACAGTGGCTGAATGTTGTGTGAGTGGTGAATGTCTCCTGTAGAGTAAAAGGCTCTTGAGGAGTCGGTTACAGACTAGAAAAACGCTATAAAATCCCGTTACAGTTACATTCATTTTTAATCATGTCGCGGTCCATGCTAATATGGGCTAACGTTGACGCCATCAAGAAGCAGCTGATTTTCCGCAAAGAATCTTTAACTGTCTATGCCAATGGAATCCCACTGAACCTGTTGAGTCGTCTTGTAGTGGTGCGTCAAGTGCCACAAACAGTACAGTATATTCCCTTCCAATTAGATTGAATTTGGTATTTATTAACGCGAACAATAATAACAGTAACTCCAGTGAAATGATTTGAAACTTGTTAGTGAGGACTATAATTAGGACTGTATTTAAAGCTGATTCTGGTTTCCAACCTCGCCCCAGGTGTGTCTGTTAAAACACGGACGGAGACAACTTCTCTCTGTTGATGCTTTATTAGAATCAAGCAACGGTACAAACATGGGCGTGGGTAGCTCAGCCATGGCTGTGTTTGTGAGTGTTTCTGCAAATAAATAAATAACATTGTAAAGGCTACCATACACAACGCATAGGAATCATATATACTGTATATGCTAGTAAATGATAACAATAAACCCCCTATTAATTACATTATCTTAATGCAGTGTAACCGTAGCATGTAAATAATGCACCTAAAATACAAACATGAGCAAGGGCGTTCAACAATCACCTCTCCTCACAATCACACCTGATAGACGACCTTTTGTACAAAACTAAAGTAACTAAAGCCACTTTTGTAAAATGTAAGGAGTAAAAAGTAACAATATTCGTGTTAAAATGTAAGGAGTAAGAATGAAAAGTTGTCACAAAAATAAATTGTAAAGTCAAAGTATCAAAAAAAATCGGAAACGCTGCGCTATTATCCATCATTTACAGTAAATATTGTTATCATGGTGCTGTTTACTCTCCGCGGTATTGACTGCACTTGTGGTTTTGACTACTGTGTAAAGGTTTGTTGGTTAGCACACACACACACACACACACACACACACACACACACACACACACACACACACACACACACACACACCCCGAGATGTCACCAAAGCGCTGACACTCATTATCAGTCAACATTCGGAAGTTAATTGTCACAGCTCTGCAGGCCTCTGTTTAATGAGAGGAGGCTCTGTGGGCCCACATGGAGAGCCAGGTCAGCTAACCAGGTGAAGGCAAAGCCTATTAAACACTGATGGAGGAGGTAGGATGGAGGTTTGTGCATTTTTTTTTACAGAAACACTGTAAATCGTTGCATCAGAACACAGCTGTGAATGTGTATTGCATGTGTATGTGTGTGGGAAGGAAATCCAGGGGAGCAGCACAAAGGGCAACTATCATCTGATTTAAATAAAAATTGCAGATTTCTAACTGGAGCATCCTTTTTATCATTTAGGGTTATATGTAATTCTCCAAGTTAATTACGGAGATCTGAGGACACAAGCTGTTTGACAAACCTGTGAACAAATTCTTTAGTTAGAGGTGAAACTGAAAGTGTGCGCGCATGGGTGTGGGTGTTTGTGATATAGAGCATATAGCCTGCATTTTCCAGTAGTAGTTAGAAAACTGCACATAAAGGGTCCTTTGTGGACAATTATGTTAACATTTTAGACAAATCCATCTTTAATGATTTCCTGTTTATCAATATTTCCTCAAATAATTCTCTTAGGAGCCGATTGCTGATCCTCCACACATATTTCATGCATAACAAACAGTTTATTTAAGAGGATGCCGCATTCTGCAGTTTACAGGGAACAAGTAGCTCTGATTATGAGAACAACTTATAATCAGCTACCATGAATATAAAGTGATTGAAAAATGAGGAGGAAACACAAAACAGCCATGTATAGGGCTGCATATCTGCAAGAACTTATACTCCCTTTAGGTCAAACTACATCCTGTTTAAGCATGAGCAATGTCAAGCAATACTTGAGTAAATATACAAGTATCTTACCAGAAGATGACTTTGGTAGAAGTTAAAGTCTCCTTTTAAAATATTACTTGTACGTAAAAGTCTTAAAGCCTGATATTTACAGTACTTAAGTAATAAAAGTAATTTTCTGATATTAAATGTTATTAAGTATTAGAAGTAAAAGAAAAAACTTTGATTATGAACTTTATGCCCAAACGTGTGTAACGTTATCTTCATCATCTGTTGCCATGGCAGTAGAGCCTTCAGCAGGTGCTTCCATGACAGTCATTAGGCTTCCTCCCAACACACTCTAACTCCCATCTTGTAAAATACAGACGCTTGGTCAGGTGACTTTGTCATATTTATTTACCATAAAAGTATCATTTAGCGTCATATAACACATGCTTGGTCATCTCCTTTACGTCATTTAATTGTTCGGAACTATTGACGTCCCTTGTGACGCTGTTAGGTTAAGGAAAAGTTGTGGGGCTTGCAGTCCAATGACACGGGGAAATAACGGGCCATTTTACGACACACGCAGAGATCTCCTGGTGACAGTCCTGTATTAACCCATCCCCACCCCCGGGGGGGCTGTGGTCAGTGGTAGAGCGTTGCCTGCCAATCGGAAGGGTTTGGGGGTTGATTTCCCTGCCCCCTGCAGTCATTGTCGAAGTGTCCTTGGGCAAGACACTGAACCCCGAGTTGCTCCCGGTGCTGCCCCATCGGAGTGTGAATGTGTGTGAGTGTTTATCTGATGAGCGGTGGCACCTTGTACGGCAGCCCCGGCCATAGGTATGAATGTGTTGAAAGGTGAATGTTTCCTGTAGATGTAAAAGCGCTTTGAGCAGTTGTTAAGACTGGAAAAGCGCTATATAAATACAGCAATTTACATTTCATTTCCCCCACCAACCTCCCTACATGGAATTTCCCCCCCAATAATACTTGCTAAACCCTGTCTAGATACTGCTCTCCCCAGTAGGTTCTAGACATGTACAAACGGGGCCTTTTTGTTGCATCATCTTCATTTGGTGCATTATCTTGGCAATTTAGGAGCAATTATTCGCCAAACCTGCTTTTTTCCAGTATAACAAATGTCTTCTGATTTTATTTTGTAATAACGCGTAACTAAGATGCTTTGGGCAAATGTATTGGAGTAAAAGTATACATTTATTTAGAAAATGTAGGGGAGTAAAAGAACAAGTTTCCGGATATACAGATACGTGGAAATTCTACTTAAGTACAGTAACAAAGTATTGGTGTACTTTGTTACATTACAACATTGAGTATTATATGAAGTGATTTGATTTCTCCATTTTTTTTAGTTATTCACAGCCAGATTGTGCTTTTGCAATGATAGATTACAGCTGTAACACCATTTAACATAACCAAATACCATTAACCAGCAAGTTACACCAACTGGTTATTTGGCCACCACGGGACACCGGAAACAAGTTGTTAGCACAACATTGATATATCCTTTAAAATTGATATGGCGACCTTGTTAGCAGATTGATTAATCACACATCCAGCAAACAGAGCAATATCATATTGCTATATGAAGAGTGAAAGTTATGAACAACAACTGTGGCATGCTCCCATTTGTAATAACTTTGTGTCACACACAGCCTGAACTACTGCTCTGTAGTGGCTTTGCTGTGTGTGGTTGTGTCTTTCCAGGGCTGCTCCCTACCAAATGATTACATGCAAACTATCATCGGTGCACTCAAGCCATGTCTGGATTCTTATTTTAGCCTCAGTCTCCCTAAAGCATCATTGCCAGATTTCCTTGTGTTTTTGTCAAGCTCATAAGCCATCCATCCATCCATCTGCTTATCTGGTGTCGGGTTGCAGGGGCAGCAGCTCCAGCAGGGGACCCCAAACTTCCCTTTCTTAAGCCACATTAACCAGCTCCGACTGGGGGATCCCGAGGCGTTAACCAGGCCAGGTTGGAGATATAATCCACCGAGGCCTCCTCCCTGCTGGACGTGCCTGGATCACCTCCCTAGGGAGGCGCCCAGGAGGCATCCTTACCAGATGCCCAAACCCCCTCAACTGGCTCCTTTCAAGGCAAAGGCGCAGCAGCTCTACTCTGAGCCCCTCGGGCATGACTGAGCGTATCACCCAATCTCTAAGGGAGACGCCAGCCACCCTCCTAAGGAATTTCTGAATGGATTTCATCAATGCCCGGGGTTTTGCCACTGTGGAGTTCTTTGACTACCTCAGCAACTTACACCAGAGAAATTGACAACAATCCCCCATCATCCTCCAGCTCCGCCTCTGACATAGAGGGTATATTAGTTGTACTTAGGAGCTCTTTAAAGTGCTCCTTCCACCACCCTATTGCCTCCTCAGTTGAGGTGAACAGCATCCCGCTTCCCCCTTTCTGAGGTTTCCCAGAACACCTTGGTGCCGACCGAAAGTCCTTCTCCATGTCTTCTCCAAACTTCTCCCACACACGCTGCTTTGCCTCTTTCCCGTTAGAGGCTGCAGCCCTTTGGGCCCCTCAGTACCCTGCAACTGTCTCTGGATCCCTCCGGGATAGCATATCCCGGAAAGATTCCTTCTTCAGTCGGACAGCTTCCCTGACCACTGGTGTCCACCATGATGTTCATGGGTTACCGCCCCTTGAGGCCCCTAAGACCCTAAGACCACAGCTCACCACCGCAGCTTCAGCAATGAAAACTTTGAACACTCGGGTTCAATGCCGTTCCTCCCAATCATACCTCTCCATGTGTCTCTGTCATTGCCCATGTGTACGTTGAAGTCCCCCAGCAGAACTATGAAGTCCCCCACTTGAGCCCCATGCAGGACTCCATTCAAGGTCTCCAAGAAGGCCAAATACTCTGAGCCTTTGTTTGGTGCATATGCACAAACAACAGTTAGAGCTTTCCCCCCACAACCCATAGGCGTAGGGAGGCGACCCTTTTGTCCACCAGGGGTGAACTCCAACGCAGCGGCGCTCAGCCGTTTGTGAGTATCCCCACACCTGCCCAGCGCCTCACACCCTGGTCAACTCTGGAGAAGAAAACAGTCCAACCCCTGTCCAGGAGTATGGTTTCGGAACCGAGACTATGCGCAGAGGTAAGCCCCACCAGATTTAACAGGTAGCGCTCCACCTCCTGCACAAGTCCTGGCTCCTTTCCCCACAAGGAGGTGACATTCCACGTCCACAGAGCCCGCCTCTTCCGCCCAGGTTTGGTCTGTCGAATTGTGTTTGGCAACTAAAAATGGAAAAAGGGTTGTGTTGTTGTTTTTGTTTTTTATAAGCCAACGTTAATTGTTGGTTGCATACTATTTCCCTAAATTAGGGACAACCTTCTGGACGATTACTCTTGTCTAATAACCCCACACAATATAAGCTTACAACTCTCTGTCTGTGGCTGTCATTCAATCTCTCTGCTGTTTTCCACATTTTTGGTTTGGTTGCATTTGGTTTGATTTCGTCACCTTCACTTTCAGTTAAGTAAATAGGTACAACTCTAGTAGCCTGGAACTCCAGACCCAAATCTCAAAGATTAAGGGTCTGGCACTGAGGAATGAAAATGGCCCAACTCAAGGGGCCGCATCAAACATGCATTATAAAATCTAACTGCATGTAATTGGATAACACTACAACCTTATGCTTAGCTACCAGAGGAGCTAACTGGTAGATTAAATTGTCGTCATCTGTTTCGCTCACTTCTGGCCCGACTGAATCATATACACCGATGTGTTTGGTGCAGCTCGGCTACAAGGGCATAGTTATTAAGCATCATTACTGAATGCAAGAGTGACTTGCTGAGCAAATTCAAATTGTGCTCTCGCGCAAACTCTGGATTTCCAGGGTACAACTCTAGTGTAGTCACCCAGAAACTCAGCTGTATAATATAACAGACATTATCTTGAAGATTCCTCTAATGAAGAAAATTTAAAAGCTCATCCTTATCCACTTTGTTTCTCGCTAAGTGTTTCTCTTAAAATGTAAGATTTATCAAGATGTGGTTATCTTTGCAGTGCACTTCTCAACAAAAGGTCACCTTGGCCATGAAATGAAGTCCCTGGTAATTACATCTGCAGTCACCCAAGGCCAGCTCATGGATCACAGGAAATGTCGATGCATGTGATTGAGTTCTAGGGGCTAACGTGAGCTGATTGATGGACAGCCAGGACCGCAGCTTATTCAGTTATAAACCCCACCAAAATGAAGCAGCATAGCCCTTGTGTTACTGGGGATGGATTTGGTTGATGAGTCTGTGGATGGACACAATGCATCTACCCCTGCAAGACATTTAGTGTAAAGGAAAATGGGATTCGAGTGTGTTTCAGTTGGGTTTCTGTATTGAGCTCAACAGTCCCGCCCCTCCTCCAAGAGACCCAGAGTAAATTTCCCATTCATTTCTCCCATTGACATCTGGAAAAAATTTGTATATAAAGAATTTTAGACTATGCCTTAGGCTAACCAGTTATGTGTGATTCATAAACATACAACATATCATTTTGAGTGAAAACACAAATATAAAATCCATAAAGTCAAAAAGGTTGTTCATTATCGAACAAAGGAACTACTCATCCCATATACCACCGCGCACCACCGAATAAAAGAAGCTAACATTTGTTTAGCTAACAGCTAATTCGGCTAACCGCTAGCTGAGACAGCATCTAATAACTTTAAAAGACCTTCAAAAACAGCTGTTTTGTCAGCTATAGCCTGCTTTTCCCAGTGTTTACCTTGAGTTAACATTATTTTAGACTGACTCAAGCTGCCCGCTAGCAGTTAGCCAAATAGCTCTTAGCTAAACAACGTTAGCTTCCCGGCGGGGGTTTAGGGCGGAAGCGAGGGAACAGATGGTGATTGTGAATTGTCGTGATTCTTTGTAAAAGGATTCTCGTCTTGCGCATGCGCACAGATCGGGTACCAACAGCTCCCCCTCCTCACCAGCATGAATTCCACCAATCAGAGACATCACTGTGGGATTAAGGGATGGTCCGGATTGTGGGTAATGAAGTACTTATCCAAGACATTGTGAATGAAAGACATTTATCTCAAAATAAGGTTGGTGCGCCATCAACTTTTGCCATCTATATGAGCATATACAATCGTTTAGTCATGTTGTAGCTGGTTTTAAGTCTACCATCAGACGGTTACGATTTTATGGCTTACTCCAGATGTCAGTGGAGAAGTTGCATTGTATTTTTTACTTCCTGAACATGCTGTGTTGAATATTTGACTTGGTAACAAAATGCTTGCTGCAAACAGAACATCAGACATAACATTAACATCAGCATAGTGTCGGGTTCTCCCTGCTGATTCCTCACGTCTGTTTTTAGACTTAGACAGATGTTATTGTCATTCAACTGCACATTCACAACATAGAGTTAAGCGAGATTTTGTTGCAAGGCTCCGAAAAAAGAAAAACAAGACAAGTAAAAAGAGAAACAGTATAAATATAAGTATGTTCAATATAAAATTATTAATTATTATTAGATGGTTATGACTAGTGCAATATCTGTAGCAGCAGGATGTATTACAGTGAAATTAACTATATACATTTAAAGTTACTAAGTGCAAATAGGGTCAACGTAAAGTAACTAGTGTCTTATGTGTGGGACGGGGGATTATTGGGAATTCAGCAGTCTTATGATGTGGGGATGAAGCTTTTCTGGAACCTGGTTGTTCTGCATTTGAAGCTGCTGAACCTCTTACAAGAAGGCAGCAGGGAGAACAGTCCAAGGTTGGGGGGGGAGGGGTCCTCTGTGATTGATTGAGCCCTGGTCAGGCAGCGTTTCGAGAAGTGTCATGGATGGAAGGAAGTGCTTTCCCGATGTATTTCTCTGCTGTCCTCACCACTCTCTCTACACGTTTCCAGTCTAAGGCGGTGCAGGCCCCAAATCAGACAGAGCTGCAGCTGGTCAATATGCTCTCTATTGTACCTTTGTAGAAGTGGTGAGGATGGGAGGGGGGAGGTTTGCTCTTCTCATCCGATGCAGAAAGTCCAAACGCTGCTGCGTTCTCTTCACCAGATTGTTCCTGATCTGCACCCCCACAAATTTGATGCTGCTGACTTGCTCCACTGCGGCTGTTTTTTTACTGAAGTTACAACAATCTCTCTTGTTTTGTTGACATTCAGGATTAGATTGTTTGTGTCAAACTAGTCCACCAGGTGTCTCACCTCCTCCCTGTAGGCCGGTTCGTTATTGTCCCTGATGAGACCCACCACTGTCGTGTCATCCACATACTTAAAGATGTGGTTTGTACCAAACCTGGCACGGCAGTTATGGGAAATCCATTTGGAGATGAAGTGGTCCTTTACCAGCCTCTCAAAGCACTTCATGATGATGGGAGTAATTGCGACAGAGCGGTAATTGTTGAGTGATGAAATTGTGTTTTTTTTGGGCACTGGTATGATGGTGGTAGTCTTGAGACAGGATGGGATGATAGCATGGGTCAGCAAGGTGTTAAATGTGTCCATATGGACGTCAACCAGCTGGTCAGCACAGTCTTTGAGCACCTGTCCCTGTATGTTATTGGGGCCCGCTGATTTTCGTGTGTTCAGGCTGCCTTGAATGTTGCCTTGATGTTCGTGTAGGCTCGGTCTAGTATGTTTGAGCCTCTGTGTAGGAGCCACATTATATTGTTTATGGTTTCATTTATTGATTATTGTATTATGCGCTAATATTGTAGGTGGTGGGCGTTTTCATGACGGTTTGAGCGGAAGTGATATATTTGGATAGGCCTATTACAAAGATTTGCCTTCTACAGGAAGCAGAGGATTCATGAGGACATCAAGCTCACCTTTTGAACTTCATAGACTTTGACTGTGACTTAGACATTGTCTCAGAGGGTTTTTGGCTCTACATGACTGACTAAGTGATTATACTGATCACTCTTTTTAAAGAGTCTATGGACTCTTTCTACGCGTTTTTGTTCCTTTTTTGAGCTCAAGAAGAAAAGGACATTTTTAAATGGACTATTTATCCTTAATAAAAAAAAAAAAGGGAGAAATGATTGTCGGTCTCCTACATAATATGTATTCATGTAATTATTGTGGTAGAATAATTTGGGGCCGGAATGTAGGAGCCACATCATATTGTTTATGGTTTCATTTATTGATTATTGTATTATGCGCTAATATTGTAGGTGGTGGGCGTTTTCATGACGGTTTTTTGGGCTTTGACGGAGAGGGGGTGAAGCTGGGAGCGAACACTTTTGTTGACCGCACCGCGCACAACGCAGCACACCGTATAATGCAATTATTTCTACGCTACAGTTAACAATTACATAAGGTAACAGCAATGTTCAATGTATTGTACATTTTGGAAGACGAAGAACAATAAAATCATTTTGCAATACGATCAAGAGCGCGTCACAGGTGTGTGCATCTCTCAGCATTTAGTCCCTCGCGGCAGCACTCTTTTGGACTGCTTACAGACGCAATACTCTGGTTGCAAACTTTACATACTGATGGAAATGGGAGAGAACTGTCTTCATGTTGGCCTGATTAAAGTCCCCAGCGACAATGAAGACACCCTCGGGATATGTACTTTGCAAGTCACTGATGGAGCGCAAGAGCACACTGAAAGCCTCCTTGGAGTAAGCACTAGGGGGGATGTAAACAAAAGTAATGATGACGGTGGTAAATACCCTGGGCATATAGAAGGGTCGACATTTTATGGTCAAAAACTCGATGTTCGGAGAGCAATGACTTGTGACCACCTTGGCATTGTTATGCCAGCTGTTGTTAGTGTAGATGCAAACACCAGCACCCAGGGTTTTACCACTGAGAGTGCAGCTCCTATCCGACCAGAAGTTGTTAGCCCCTCCATGCTAACAGCGTCGTCAGGGATGGAGGGGTTTAGCCATGTCTCAGTCAGAATTATGGCAAAGCAGTCTGTCATCTCACAATTTGTGGTTAAATCCAGCTTCAAGTAATCCACTTTGTTCTCCAGGGAGCAGATGTTGGCAAGCAAGATGGATGGAAGTGGCGTTCTGCAAGGGTTAGCCTTCATTTTTGCTGTTATCCCTCCACAGCTGACACGCTTCCGCTTCCTATCACACCGTCTCCATCTCCGTCTCCTCAGGGTGCAGCCCGTGCTTATGGGAACTCCCGCTGCTTTGTAGGCCACTGGGTCTTGTTGTCATAGCAGTCCGAGGCTGTTCAGAGTGTGTAGAGTTGTGATGTCCACTGTCGTTGATATGCAGGTTATGCTTAGTTCTAGGATAAACTGCCGATCATATGATAATCTACCATTATTATACAGAATGTTCACTGCTAAACTAGCTGGTGGAAATGTCGTTCCGTTAAATGTCCATTGTTCTCAGGAGCCATTGCAGCCACAGCCGAACAGGGCTGTATTTACCCTGTTGGTAGTAAATAACAACACACAGAATCTTTTAGACGTGGAGACACTTTGTGGAAAGTTGTTGGTGGGCATGGCTTTCAGAGTACGACACCATGCACACTGTCTCTATGTGGAGTGTTCTAAGTGTGTTTGCCTTGTTAGTTTATCTTCCTGCACAAGTTAAAGGTCCCATGGCATGAAAATGTCACTTTGTGAGGTTTTTTTTTTACATTAATATGCGTATCCCAAACCTACTGGTCCCCCAGTGGCTAGAACGGGTGATAAGTGTAAACCGAGCCCTGGGTATCCTGCTCTGTCTTTGAGAAAATGAAAGCTCAGATGGGCCAATATGGAATCTTGCCCCTTATGACGTCATAAGGGGCCCACCCATGAGACAGAGACATCATGGCTTTCAAACGAGCAAAGTGGCAGTTGGTCAAGGCCACACCCCCAGCCTCCACCAGACATCATACAAAGCTTAAATAAACAGCTTGTTTGCTGTGTAGGTTAATGATGTGGTTGAAGCCTTGTTTACTGCTGCTCTTTACTTCTTCTCCGGTGAGAGGAAGAGGAGGATGGCTATCAGAAAACTGGACTGATGGACTCAGGGATGGCTATGGTTGAACGTTTTCTTTCTCAAACCTCAGTGCCTGTCATGATCAGTCCCGCTTCACTTTTATTTTGTGTTCTGTTGTTTTGGACTTTCTGTTTTATTCTGATATCCGTTGTCATTTGTCTTCCTGACTTTGTCTGCCTTCCTGCCACTGTGATTGCCCTTCCGCCCCTAAATCATATCACCTGTGTATCAGCATCATCACCTGTGTCATCAGATTCACTATCCTGTGCCAAATTGTTGACTAACCTCATGTGACTCACTTTCCAGCGTTATTTCCAATTTGTTCGTTCCCAGTGTTTCCGTGACCATTTGCTTCCATCCTGACAACAATTTTTGCCTGCTTTTGTACTGTTGTCTGATTGTTCTACAAACAATAAACTGAACTTACCTGTCTATCGTGAGTCCTGAGTCATGCATTTGAGTCCGCCTCTTGTACCCTGATAGTGTCTAGGGAGGAGTAGCACACAGCTGTAGTGCTGTCAAGACATTCAATACAGTTCTATCAAACTTCACATACAGATTGTGTTCACTGGACAGACATGTAGAATCAATAACAAGTCACGTCAATGTTACACCTGCAAGAAAGATCCCTATTTCTATCTAATTTTGGCACTTACTTTACACAACTATTCACTTCCTGTACATCACTTCCTTTCCTCCCCTGTCTTCCCCACTCCCTCCCTACCTGATTGAGTTCACCTGGTCACTTCATTTTTAAAGACTGCACTCCTTCTCAGTTAATCTTTTCTACACCTTCACATGGGGTGGCAGCTGATTCTCCAACCCTCCATCATCATTTTCCTCATTCCCTTTTGTTCAATAAATCTTCTGTTGAATGGACTGAACAGTGGCTCATTCATGCATTCTGACCGATGCCCCTTGACGATGGCAATCAACCTCTAAAACGGAATCCTCCTGTACATGTAGCCTCAAGGGGCTTTACAAACAGTGTAGCTCACATCACCCTTTGATTCTGATAAGAAAAAACTCCCCCAAAAAAACTTTGACAGATGAGGAGAGCCAGAATATATAAATATATATATATATATAGAGAGAGAGAGAGAGAGAGGAGAGAGAGAGAGAGAGAGAGAGAGATAGATGCAGACATATGTAGGTATATGCACAGCATAGATACAGATAGATGTAGACATATAGACATAGATAGATAGATAAACTGTGTAATATAGATATATAGATTGACAGATATACAGATATATAGATACATACGGTATATAGACAAAGAGATATATACTGTATATATGTACAATATGTGTATATATATATACAGTATATATACTGCATATATGTACATATATGTATATATATACAGTATATATATACTGTATATATGTACATATATGTATATATATATATACACAGTATATATATACTGTATATATGTACATATATGTGTATATATATATACAGATATATATCTATAGATATAGCTACAGTTTATAGATATAGAAATGCAGTAGTTTATTATACTGTATATAGAGCTACACATAGATATATATATATACACAGTATTTATGTATATTGTATATAGAGCTATACATAGATATAGATCTACAGTATATATGTAGTTACTGTAGACATCATTAAGAAATCAAAGTCAGTCGGTCCTGAAAATTGCAAAAACTTTGAATGTGTCTCAAAAAACATCAAGCGCTACAAGGAAACTGGCTCACATGAGGACCGTCCCAAGAAAGGAAGAACCGACCAAGAAAAGGCTTGAACCGACCAAGTAGGCCATTGAATCGCAAGTTTTTTTTTATAGTATTTATTATTGACAAATAAAGTTACAAACATTCAGACATCACAACTCAAAACAAAAAGTCATAAGAGAAGATATTGCCACTTATATAATATAAGATCAGGTAACAACGGTATTAAATACAATATAAACAAAACCATGAAGTGAACAGCATAATAATAATAATAAAAAGAAATATAAAGGAAATAAGGATGTGACAGATTTGCAAACCACGTATATATTACATTGACAACAGATGTTCTTAATAAATAGACTGGATTATATCAGATATAGTTATAGCTTTCTTATTTGTTACAAATTTAAGAGACTCAAAATATATGTCAATTTCAGTTTGGAATAGTTTAAAGCCAGGTCTTGAATTGGAAAACTTTGATTTATGAATATGAAACTTCCCTAGTAAAATAAAAAGATTAACAATATTACACATATTTCTATCTTTACATTTAAAATGTGTAATAATATGTTTCCCTTCAAGTGTGATTCTATGTGTTGTTTTAGAAACCATATAATTTTCTAAACTTTTCCAGAATGTAATACAGAATGAACCATAAAACCATAAAAAAGTGAGTCAACGATTCTTGCTCCCTCTTACATTGTCAACTGGCATGAATTTTGAGGTAAAGAAGTTTGTAGGGTATGTTTTATGCAATATTTTCAAATTTAAATCCCTCACTTTGTTCGAGATAAAATATCTAAAAGGAACAAGCCGAGCCCTATGCCAGTTAATATCATTAAAAAGGAAATTCCAGAAAGATTTCCCACATGGTGTTATTTTCTTTAAATTTAGAAAGTGTTTTCTAATGTGCTTATTAGGACAATTCCTGCTCATAATATCCATACCATTTATATAAAGAGTCAAATTAAAATCAGGAACTTCATTTTGATTTTTATAACTTTTCATTCATTCTAATATGCCATGGGGATAGATTTGGAGACTGAGTTATATTCTTTGAACGTTATCGGGAATGCCTTCTCTCTGAGAAAGGATTCATAGTTAATTGGCTATTACAATCAAAAAGATCCCTTATGAAGATAATACCTATATCAATCCATTTCTGCAAATAGAGTGACTTGTTTCTCTTAGTAATGCATTAATTATTCCACAAGATAGATTTATGTGGAGAAAAGTTATGAGAATGACACAGCTTCCATGCCAATAGAGTTTGACAATTCAACAAAAATGTAAGACCTCCTAAATTATTAAACATCAGAATCAGAATCAGCTTTATTTGCCAGGTATGAGGACACATCCGAGGAATTTTTCTTTGGAGCATCGTTACTCACACTGTGCTTACACATACAAAACAACCAAAACAAATGATGCACACTAATATATACACAATATATACATACTCTAAACAAAAATAATTTATAGGCATGAGTGCAATGAAGAGATCAATAAAATTATTAAATGTGGGGCATAGTGCAAAGGATACTGGGATAAATAGTATTATGTCATTGTATTACAATATGAACAGTATGAACATTATTAACATATGAACAGTTATGTATTAGGAAATGAGAATGATGAATAAATTAAAAAAAGAATAAGTGAGATGTGAGAATTGGAATGATGAATAATACTAAATAAGTGGAATAATAAGTGGAATCAGTGAACAGGTGCTGTCGAGACAGTGTTACTGGGTTATGGACCAGAATTGAACCTGACACTGTGGGTCAGAAGTCAGCTGTTCATCAGAGAGAAGGCTTGTGGGTATGTCCCTGAGTCTGTTGGTTTTTGGCGGACAGTGCTCTGTAGCGCCTACCAGAGGGGAGAAGCTGGAACAGGTTGTATCCGGGGTGAGATGGGTCTGCAGTGTTGGTTCCTACCCGTTTTCTGACTCTGGATGTGTGTAAGTCATGGACGGAGGGCAGGTTGGCACCGGTGATCTTCTCTGCAGTCCTAACTGTCCGTTGTAGTCTGCTCCTGTCCTTTTTGGTGGCAGATCCAAACCAGACAGTGATGGACGTGCAGAGGACAGACTGGATAATGGCTGTGTAGAAGTGGACCAGCAGCTCCTTAGGCAGGTTGAGCTTCTTGAGCTGACGCAGGAAGTACATCCTCTGCTGGGCCTTTTTGATGATGGTGTCTGTGTTGGGCTCCCACTTCCTGTCCTGGAATATAGTGGATCCCAGAAACCTGAAGGATTCCACAGCAGACACAGGGCTGTCGAGTATGGTGATGGGGGAAGAGTGGGGGTCTCTTCCTGAAGTCCACGATCCTCTCCACAGTTTTGAGGGTGTTGAGCTCAAGGTTGTTCTGACTGCACCAGAGAGCCACCTGATCCCCCTCCCGTCTGTAGGCCGACTCATCACCGTCGAGGATGAGGCCGATGACGGCTGTGTCGTCAGCAAACTTTTGGAGTTTAGGAGTTATTGGGAATGTTATTGGGAATAAAGTACTACAAAGACTCTGGTGCTTTTAAACACTCCTTCAACCATTTTACCTTGAAGGTGTAATTCAAGTCCAAAAAGTCCAGAAGTTCAAATCCACCTTCATCCTTAGAGCCAGCAAGCACTGCTTTTTTTTAATGAAGGTGTCTGTTTATCCATACAAAATTCGTAAACATGGTATTTATGTCTTTACAAGTTAAATCATGGACATTGAGAGAGAGGGCAGGATAGACAAATCTTGAAATCCCTTCTGCTTCAGTCAAAAGAATCCTTTAAAAAAATAGAGATGTCTCTTTGAAGCCACAAATTAAGTATTGTTTTAGTGTTTTTCAATTAAGAAGAAAAATTAAGATGCTGACATTACCTATAGTCCTTGCAGATATGAATACCTAAATATTTTATACATTTTTTAACAGGTATAAACATTTTTCCCTCTTCGGTCCGATACAGACATAAAATTTCACATTGAGATTTGTTAAGTGTTAAACCCGAAGCAGCTGAAAATTGGTCAAATAGGGATATGGCATATTTAATCTGATGTGTGTCGCTCAAAAAGAGAGCTGTATCATCTGCTAGTTGAGTTACTCTAATTTCCTTACCAAAAATAGACAAACCTTTAATAATAGGATTATGCAGAATATGTTCAACCACCAGCAGGAACAAGAACGGCGAAATAGGGCAGCCTTGGCAAACTGATGTCAGTACAGGAAATCTTTTTGAACCACCGCGAGTATAAACAATTACAGCGCTCCTATGACGTCACATTAGCACACGCCAGCTCTGCTGCAGCAAACTGTAAACGCTTATGGGAATAAAACAAATGTTCTTACGCAAAGTATCATTGAGAGTTGTGAGATCTTCATTGTGATGACGTTCACTGTTTTGTAAGGACAGAGATGCTCTAAAACAAATTGTGATGGCCTAGGACTATAGCAAATGTTTGTTGTTTCTGTTTTTTCCCGATACCAGTATTGTAATCAAACCCAATTGCTTTTCCAGTGTGTTAATTGCCAAATAAAACAAAAATGTGCCAGCAATCACATAATTTCACTGACACCAATGAAAGTAGCAGCTCTTTACGTTTCATTGCAGTTTTTTGCAGGATCATCGATAAAGTATAGTATATTTCACATATATTTATATATAGTATTAACGTTTAAATCCTTTTGGAGGGATCAATGAACAAGACAAGCCAATGAAATGATGCTCCATCGTACAAGACGAAATCGGGCTTGTTCATTTTGTGGTGGGGGACGGTCCAATATCTCGCCTATAATTCAGGTCAAGACGACAATAAAAGCCATTCCCAAGGGGTGAGGATTGAGAAGGTGGGGAGGGTTGGGGGGGGGGCTTGATGGATAATCATTTTGCAATCACAAAGCCTGCTTAAATGTCAAAGAGGGAAGGGCGCAATAGTCTCTAATTAATAACAGGACCATAATGTGTACATGCAAACACTAATAAATTGAAGCTAGAAGAAGCACTTGAACGCGATGTGAGCCAGTCAGATCGGCTAAGAAGACTTTTATTTATGTTAACTTTACTAAAGCATTTTTAGCTGGGAGAGAGGATTATAAACCCATATCTCACACTGGGGAGTTCTCCAGAGCGGCTCTACTGGAGCAGCAAGGTGCTCAGTGCTCCGTGATGCAATTTTCAGCAGCAGTTGATGAGAAAGAAGAGAGCTCCTTGGGGTCACTTGCCAAAGTGGTGTTCGCTTGGCAAGGTGAGCCACATGTTACCAAGTCTCCTAGTAAGAGTCAGACTTTACTCTCCAAGCTGTCGACTAAACAGAACATGTTTTTTGTTATGACACCACCGCAGATACAGTAGAGTCTGAATCAACGGAAGCACATTTCCAGGATAAAGTCTGGCTTTGCTACCGCCATTTCCGCTCTGTGTGGGCATAGACGTAAATCACGGGGGGGTTAAGGACCTACCCCATCTGAGGGTTGCCCCTCCCTTGTAAAAATCATTAAAATGCACGCTTTGTACTGTAAACAATGTAATGATATATGATTAAGACAAATTTCTTAGAAACTCTTTCCACATTTTCAGCTCAGAAGCGTAAATACCTCCAAAACAGATCATGTTTTTATCTTTGTAAAACTTAAAACGAGGACACTGCCGCAGGATCATCACTGGACCTCGAGCTGCACTGGGGAACAAGCCCGCCATGGGGGTCCATGGGCATGCCCCCCTGTAAGAAAATTGCTCTAAGCGATGTCCTACCAGACTCTGGTCCATCAGCCTGGTCTTACCAGACTCTGGTCCATCAGTCTGGTCTTACCAGACTCTGGTCCATCAGCCTGGTCCTAACAGACTCTGGTACATCAGCCTGGTGCTACTAGACTCTGGTACATCAGCCTGGTCCTACCAGACTCTGGTACATCAGCCTGGTCCTACAAGACTCTGGTCCATTAGCCTGGTCCTACCAGACTCTGCTACATTAGCCTGGTCCTACCAGACTCTGGTACATCAGCCTGGTCCTACCAGACTCAGGTACATTAGCCATTTCATTTGTAGGCTACTGAGAGTCTGACCACTCTCCATTGACAAGTGTTAACGTAAAACTGTTGGATCAGCCCAGAGCCACTCTGAATCTGCCATAACCAATCGCTGATGTTTGGTCGTGACATCGGCTTAGCCTCGCTAGCGTTAGCCTTAGCTAACTCCTTCCCCACTTATGGAGCGAGCTGGAAAATCAAACTTTTCCCAAACCCCCTGGGGAGGGGGGGCCACAACATCATGGCCCCCAACAAAACTCAGCAAAGATTGTTCGGTAACACTTTATAATAACCATCATCAGTGTCGGGCAAGTTACTTTTAAAAATGAATTAGTTACAGTTGCTACTACTACTAAATTAGATATTCAGTTACAAATTATAATAATAATATAGTTACTTCAGAAAGTAACTTAGCGTTACTTTCCAGTACATTTTTAAATCCTCAAATGTGACCCTACCTCCACCCCTCTTTAACGGAGCATAAAATACATGTGCATGTTAAATTATTTATGATAAATCTGAATATTATAATGAAATGGACACTTAATACAACACATTATTATCACTTTTATTATTATTAAGTGGGACCAACGTGTGTGTGTGTGTGGGGGGGGGGGGGTAGAGTGAGAGAAGTGGTAAAGTGACGGTGATTGGCTTTCAAGCGAGTAGCCACTCTGGAGTCATATTGAGAAAAACAAAGTGCCCCCCCTCCCCCCGATTTCATAACGCTATATCTGTCTCTCATTGACTGACTGGCTTGTGTTGTTCGTTATGTGTCAGATTAAGCGTGCTTTTGAACACCCGCCCAACTCGTCCTCTGATTGGCTTACCATAAAATTTTACTCAACCTCAACCAATCGTCAGCATTTATGCGTCGTTAGTAACGCCGTTTTTTTACAAAGCCGTTATTATCATCACTGACCATCATTAATAGATGGTTTATTGATAGTTATTTAACTGTTAGCAAACTGTCATTTTACTGTTAACAAGCAATTTAATTATAATTAATAAAATATTAGTGCTGTAAATGAACAGTTCATTGTTACACATATATTCATATACTATATTAGGTATTGGGTAATATTAAAAAATGTTTGTAAACCTTTAAGAAACCATTTTTAAAACATCTTTAAACATTACACAGACAGATGGACCAGATATTCCAGACACTTTGTTGAAGGTGTCTGTATGGTTATTATAAAGTTGCAATCCATCCATCCATCCATCTCCATCCGCTTTATCCCGGTATCGGGTTGCGGGGCAGCAGCTCCAGTAGGGGACCCCAAACTTCCCTTTCCGAGCCACATCACCAGCTCCGACTGGGGGATCCCGAGGCGTTCCCAGGCCAGGTTGGAGATATAATCTCTCCACCTAGTCCTGGGTCTTCCCCGAGGCCTCCTCCCAGCTGGACGTGCCTGGAACACCTCCCTAGGGAGGCGCCCAGGAGGCATCCTTACCAGATGCACGAACCACCTCAACTGGCTCCTTTCGACGCGAAGGAGCAGTGGCTCTACTCCGAGCTCCTCTCGCATGACTGAGCTTCTCACCCTATCTCTAAGGGAGACGCCTGCCACCCTCCTGAGGAAACCCATTTCGGCCGCTTGTACCCTGGATCTCGTTCTTTCGGTCATGACCCAGCCTTCATGACCAAAGGTGAGGTTAGGAACGAAAATTGCCCGGTAGATCGAGAGCTTTGCCTTCTGGCTCAGCTCTCTTTTCGTCACAACGGTGCGATAAACGGAATGTTATACCGCACCGGCTGCTCTGATTCTCCGACCAATCTCACGCTCCATGGTCCCCTCACTCGCGAACAAGACCCCAAGGTACTTAAACTCCTTCACTTGGGGTAAGGACTCACTCCCCACCCAAGAAAGCACTCCATCGGTTTCCTGCTGAGAACCATGGCCTCAGATTTAGAGGTGCTGATCCTCATCCCAGCCGCTTCACACTCGGCTGTGAAACGATCCAGTGAGTGCTGAAGGTCACAGACCGATGAGGCCACCAGGACCACATCATCCGCAAAAAGCAGCGATGAGATCCCGAGCCCACCGAACTGCAACCCCTCCCCTCCCCGACTACGCCTCGATATCCTGTCATAAATATTACAACAGGATTGGTGACAAAGCGCAGCCTGGCGGAGGCCAAACCCCTCACCTGGAACGAGTCCACATTACTGCCGAGAACCGGACACAGCTCTCGCTTTGGTCATACAGAGATTGGATGGCCCTGAGAAGGGACCCCTCACCCATATTCCCGCAGCACCCCCCACAATTTCTCCCAGGGGACCCGGTCATACGCCTTCATCCAGATCCACAAAACACATGTAGACTGGTTGGGCATACCCCAGGCCCCCTCCAAGATCCTTGCGAGAGTAAAGATCTGATCCGTTGTTCCACGACCAGGACGGAATCCGCATGTTCCTCTCAATCCGAGTTCGACTATCGGCTATCGCCCAACCCTCCTTTCCAGCACCTTGGAGTAGACTTTAAAAAGGGAGGCTGAGAAGTGTGATACCCCTGTAACTGGCACACACCCTCTGGTCCCCCTTTTTGAAGAGGGGAACCACCACCCCGGTCTGCCACTCCTTAGGCACCGTCCCAAACTTCCACGCAATGTTTAAGAGGCGTGTCAACCAAGACAGCCCCTCCACACCCAGAGCCTTCAGCATTTCTGGACGGATCTCATCAATCCCTGGGGCTTTGCAGCTGTGGAGTTGTTTGACTACCTCAGCGACTTCCACCAGGGAAATTGACGACAATCCCCCATCATCCTCCAGCTCCACCTCTACCACAGAGGGCGTGTCAGCTGGATTTAGGAGTTCCTCAAAGTGCTCCTTCCACCGCCCTATTACCTCCTCAGCTGAGGTCAACAACGTCCCATCCTTACTGTATACAGCTTGGATGATTCCTCGCTTCCCCCTCCTGAGGTGGCGAACGGTTTTCCAGAAGCACCTTGGTGCCGACCGAAAGTCCTTCTCCATATCTTCTCCGAACTTCTGGGCTTACCAGCTATCCAGAGTCTTCCCCCACCCCCTGACCCAACTCACCACCAGATGGTGATCAGTTGACAGCTCTACCCCTCTCTTCACCCGAGTGTTCAAAACATACGGCCTCAGATCAGATGAAACGATTATAAAATCGATCATTGACCTTTGGCCTAGGGTGCTCTGGTACCAAGTACACTTATGAGCATCCCTATGTTTGAACATGGTGTTTGTGATGGACAATCCATGACTAGCACAGAAGTCCAACAACAGACAACTACTCTGGTTTAGATCAGGGAGGCCGTTCCTCCCAATCACGCCTCTCCAAGGATCTCCATCATTGCCCACGTGTGCGTTGAAGTCCCCCAGCAGAACTATGGAGTCCCCTACTGGAGCCCCATACAGGACTCCATTCAAGGTCTCCAAGAAGGCCGAATACTCCGAACTCTTGTTTGGTGCATATGCACAAGCAACAGTCAGAGTTTTCCCCCCCCATCACCCGCAGGCGTAGGGATGCGACCCTCTCGTCCACCGGGGTAAACTCCAACGCAGCGGCACTCAGCCGGGGACTTGTGAGTATCCCCCCCACCGCCCGCCTCACACCATGGGCGACTCCGGAATAGGACAGAGTCCAACCCCTATTCAGGAGTACGGTTCCAGAACCGAGACTGTGCGTAGAGGCAGCCCCACCAGATCTAACCGGTAGCGCTCCACCTCCCGCACAAGTTCCGGCTCCTTCCCCCACAGACAGGTGACATTCCACGTCCCAGAGCCAGCCTTCTGCCGCCCGGTTCTGGTCCGTTTGAAGCCCTGACCTTCGCTGCCACCCATGTAGCAGCGCACCCGACCCCTTTGGATCCTCCACAGGTGGTGGGCCCATGGGCTGGAGGGAGAGGTGCCACGTTGCTTGTTCGGGCTGTGCCCGACCGGGGCCCCCGTGGCAAACCCGGCCACCCAGACGCTCGCTCACGAGCCCACCGTCTGGGCCTGGCTCCAGACGGGGGCCCCGGGCTTCCTCGGGCGGGGTCTCTCTATCCTTCCTTGCTCAACCATTGAAGTCTTCAAACCCTTCTTTGTCTGGCCCCTCCCCTGAGACCTCTTTGCCTTGGGAGAAACCCCACCAGGAGCACAAAGCTCCAGACAACACAGCCCTCAGTTCATAGGGACACACAAACCTCTCCACCACGATAAAGGGTTTCCGGAGAAGTTGCAACAGGTGGCTATAATAGCTTGTTAAATAATTCATAAATACTTTGTAAACCATCTATAACCATTATCTGGATGGCTTTTGTAAAATTACGACTGATGTTTTTCATAGTTTTTGGTTAGTAAGTGCAATAAAACATTTTTGCCCTTCATTAAATTATATTAAAAAAGTATCTATATATACATTACATAGACATGTTTTGTGTGAGTATACACATATATATACGTATACATATACAGTATATACTGTATACAGTATACGTATATAAATATATATATATAATATATATATATATATATATATAATATTTCTGCCCCGTCTACTTCCTGAACCAATACTTCTTTGAATGTTATATATGATCTATATATGTATACATATAGATGTTGTCCTGTGTCCCTTATGTCCCAGTATTCTTGCCATACTATATCCATTTGATGCTTAATAATTGCCTTGCCCTCAGTTTTAATAAGTGAAATCTCCGTGTCCATAATCGGGGATGTAGTTGATTGTTTGGTCAATACGTCAGCTTCCTCTTTTCCATCTACACCTACATGGGCAGGAACCCACAGAAAACAAACCTTTACTTCCTTATTACACATTCTGCACAACAAATTATGTATTTAAAAAATAAAGTCTTGTCTGACTGATTACATTGCTTTTATGCCTAGAAGCGCTGCCAACCTTTATCCGAAGCAGTTGTGCATTACTTTGATTACTTTCTCCCAACCATTCCAAAGCTAGTATAACAGCTAGAAGTTCAACACTATAAAGTGATTAAACGATCTGTAGCTTGCTTCTTAGTACATTTTCTATACTGTGGGATGTAAACTGCAGCTTCAGTGAGTCCAGTCTCAGGATCTTTTCTCTGACACAAGAAAAAGGGAACTCAGAGGCTAAATACATGAGGTAACAAGCAAACAAGGGACATGTGATACAGCAGGTGAAACACATCAGGGCGGGGCAGAACAATCAGACAGGAGGGAAAACACAGGAAGTAAAACTAGACAGAAAACCAGACTATCAAAATAAAACAGGAGTTAGAAACATACACTACTCAGAATAATACCCAATCAAAACAGGACAAACAGAAACATACACCATCAACAAGATAATACACAATCCAAACAGAAACATAGACAATCCTCAGAATGATACGTAATCACAACAATCAATATACAAAACAGGAAACAGCCACGTAAATGTACAAACATGCAACAGAAATATCCACAACAACTACATTTTGTTGAAAATCTTTGTGGCTTTACAGATCCTAAATACCTCCACTGCTCACCTGTGAATCCCCATATGTAACCTCTGGGATTGTTGTAATTAAAATAGAATAGAAAAGAATGCCTTTCTTGTCATTGTATTCTTAAAAACTTACAATGAGGAGTGCTACAATGAGGAGTGCTACTCCTGTAAGGTGCCGCTAGTTTAACATAACAAAAGAAATCTCGCCACACATTCATTCAAACGTTCCACACGGCAATAAATAGATAAAGGAGGTCATGTAATGGGAAAATTCCATTTGAGCATGATTTCATATATATTCTTCATTCATTCTTCTTTTATTCCTGTATGTTTTTCCCCTACATGTAGAAAATAAGGTTGACTAACTTTACACTTGAAGGTTGGAGTCTCTAAATCTGATTACCAGTTGTTGTCACATTCTGTCCTTTGGCAGCCGAGATAAACTGCCGTTGGGGACTTTAAGGAATGAGACACAGAAGGAGCAAGACATAAAAAGTGACTCCAAAGTGTTTATGCGTTTGGATTGTTTTCAATGATTAGGCTTGTCTCCAAAAAAGGTGCTCCCACACCTTGGGGATAGCACATAAGCTGAGGGTTTTCTTCACTTCTTTGTAGACACTTCCACATTGCACCGGTGTACTCTAAAACAGTTTTCCTTATACTTGCAAGTACAGTATAATAAACATAACAAAACCAAATTTGTTTCATTCTCAATTGCCTTTATTTGTTTCCCTCAGTCTCTTTTGAAAACTCCTGCTGTAAAGAAACTTCCACCACAGTAATTAAAAACTGCATTGAGAAAATTGCACATTGCGCAATGATGTAAGGACAACAACATTAAAAAAAAAACTACCACACATACCCACACGCAGCACAAATCTAAATTGGCTACAACACCCATAATGACATATTCATTGAGCCATACATACATGACAAACCCTCATCAATCTGACATTGTCCAACACTTCTACACTAGAGAACTCTCATTCTGTAAACAAGAGCTGGATGCCGGCTGACGTTCTATATCCATCTGGCCTGCTTATCAGCACTTTGAATACTATTTTCTATTACATGGACCACCAGCTTTCTGAAGATTTTGTATCAAGCCTCTGCCTTTAACCACACTCATCAGAGTTTTTAAATATCTTAGGGTAGCTGAAGTGATGACAGTTAATATGCTGGCTTATCGGGAGGCCTGTTGAAATGAACTTCCTTTAGTCCCTTGGTTATCCACAAAACAACGTAATAAAAAAGGGTAATATTCCAAAAATGTATGAAGAAATTCCAGCACTTGAACATTCACTTGCTCCAGCTTGTAGTCACTCCACTTGTCTCATGCAGTGCTGCTCTTAATTTTTTAATGGGCGCCCACTGCCTTCTAAAAGCCTTTTTGGCAGCTGATTGGCCTGGCAATCTGAAGGCCAGTTTGACAGACACGGGAGGATGGTTCTTCCCTGATAGCTCCCCCCAAATGTACCAATGTGTCCTCTTAACCCTGGGGGCCCATTTTTACAGTTTATTTTCTGTCTGGATTTATTTTATAAAAAAGCTTGTAAAACATCAACCCTGTTGTCTACAGTCAAGATATTAACATCATCTTTTTCAGGACAAACTAGAAGAATATTAGAATATTTGGGTTGCAGTGAGGTCACTTGCATGTTGAAAATAGTTGTAGGGCCTTAAAAATAAATAAATAAATAAAACGGAACATGAATCTTCCGGATATGTATTGATATCACAGACAGATAAGTAATGAATAAGCCATTTTCCTTTCTAAAACACTTCTCATATGTCTTGGGAGTCACACTGTGAAGAAATAATCATTATAACTTACACAGTTGACAAAATACATGCATTTTTTCAAAGAAAGTCAAGACACTTTTGCTCTCATGACATTTACTTATGCCAATAATAACATAATAATGTCATATTTATTGATATTACACCCACAGCAATGCTATACAAGCAAATGTGTGTCTAAATATTGCATCATTTGGCCTTCCATAGAGTCTATAGGCCTTTTTGTCCCCTCTGGCCTTCCATACAAGAGGGGTGCCTTTATCTCCCATATATGGGCATGAACTTCCTGAAAAATAGACAGTACAGACAGAGAGCGAGAGAGCAGAGACGGAGAAGCGATCCAGCGGCAGAAATGAGCCAAAACGCGATGAATTATGGACATAAAGTGGATCATTCTTGGATATAACAGTGTGGATTTAAAGCCCAAAGAGGCTGAAGTTCCAGCCTGGATAGAAAATCCCCTGTTGAGGCTAGAAAGACAGGGAAAAGACCGCCGTAAACGCAAAAACGTCAGGATTTAAACGCAACCGGAGGTGAGTCAATCGCTTGTATGTTCAAAAGTTATTAAACTATGAATCAGAGGTACGTTTTTACTCGTGGGCGAGTGTCTCGGGCTCAGAGGGTTCTAGGCATGATTTATGCTTCCGCGTTAAATCTACACCGTGGCTATGTTTGTAGTTACGTGGAGACACGGACCCTTTGCCGTAGGTTGACACGCACCTTTTGAAAAATGTACAGTCAACTACAAGTCGCGGCGATGCATGTAGCTTGGCTGTGGCTTGGTAGCTTTGCATTTACCCCTACTTATCCTTGTTCCCTGTCTCTTTATACAACATAAAATTAAAAATACAAAAAGAAATCAAGGAGAACGTTTCCTGTTACAGATTTCCAAACATGGTCATAAAGCACAGGGGAGACACTTTGTTTCTCCCACTATGCCTCTAGAGTTGGTACTCGTTCCGAAACCAATCACTAGTGATGGCCAAATGAAGCTTCGAGAACCAGCGTCTTTATTTTCTGAGCCCACTAGATGGCGCTCTTGGTTTTAAGAGAAAGGCCTAAGGCATTGCGATTCAGTAGTGATGGTCAAATGAAGCTTCGCGAACCACTGTTGACCATCACTACTGTGTTTTTAACCCTTTGTTGAACAGAGGGAACCATCTAGTGTGCTCAGAAAATAAAGACACTGGTTCACAAAGCTTCATTTGGCCATCACTACTAATCACCATCACTCTCTCACTCTCTCTACCACACACTCCCCACGCACACACATGATGGCCTTGCTATTCTCTTAAGAGGTCAACACACACCAAGCACAAGTATAAACTTAAGGTCACTTACGTAGGCTACGGCAAAAAGCTCTGCGTGGAGCCTCCGCAGAACCATAAATCATGCTTATGTCTGGCTCATATTTGATTACATTCTGGGGAAAGTCATCCTCTGGAATCAAAGAGCATTGGAAAATGTAACACACCAATGTAGCAAAGGTGCCAGCTGCAGGGGTAGGAGAAGGTGAATATTTCAGGGAGCATGACACAGTCCTACAACTGTCTTCATCTTCTAGTGAACCTCCCAATCAATGAGGGAATGATGGATTGACACAACTTGTATCCTAATTCTAGCAACGAGAACGAGAGATGCATAATATTCTCCCTCCTGTCAAGCAACAATTCATTTACTCCTGCATGTAGCGCAGTGTAATAATTAAATGTCACCGATTTTAACTCAGAGCACATTCAAAGTATGACACATGGTCTGTGTTTTTTAATGAAGGGAGATGAGAGTGCCATGTATTCAGTCAGCTGCAAAACAATGCATTCTCCTGAACCATTGGGAGGATGGGAGTAATTAAAGCACATTACACATAAATCTCTGACCTCTGACTGCATTGGTTTAAAACTGTGAAATAGCTAGATAATGATTGTTGAGTCAACTGCCAACCAACAACACAGAACAGCATAATGATCTTAAAAATGTGTATAAAAGGTATCCTCCTTGACCAAAAAATGCAATATGTGAACTGTCCAATCGACTCAGCTGTTCAAAAACAAGCTGAGAATTTTAAACACCATATCAACCTGGTCTGGCTGCAGATTGAACATGATGAACATGAAAATGATTTGCATGCACAAACAAGTAAAAGGACATGAATGTCACCTGTGATTAAAGCGCCCATGTTCTGCTCATTTTCAGGTTCATAATTGTATTTTGAGGTTGTGCCAGAATAGGTTTGCACGGTTTCAATTTCCCTTTTTCAAAAGGATGGTTACCCTTTTTCAGAAGGGTAGTTACTCTTTTTCAGAATGGTAATTACCCTTTTTCAGAAGGGTAGTTACATAGAGATAGACATGGGGAACTTTCCATAAGATCATCTCTCAATGCAAATCAAACCAGCTATTAAGTTAACTGAAATAATACCATGCCAATCTCTAGGTATGGTGAAGGGTATACGATATGATGGGGGTTATTTTCATTCCAAAGGCCAAAGGAACTCAAAGTATCCTGATCAATGAAATAACTGGCTTTCAAAAAATAAAAATGTACCTGCCTCTGGGAATTTAACATAGGGGGGGTGTATACTTATGCCCCCTGTATTTTCAGGAAGAACATTTGTTTATTTACAATACATTATTCATTCACACAGACAATTGGTGTCCTTAAAAGGTTGGATTTTCCAACATTTTTTGAATTAAGGCATTAAGATCAATTTCCAAAAGATGTTTTTTTATTCCTCTTTTTCATCAACTTCAGCATGGGTGTGTAAACTTATTCTAGCCACTGTATGTACCCTTTATTTTTTGATAGAAATCCTTTAGTTAAGGTTGGAAACTCAAGGATGGTTGGTTAAGCTGTCAATAAATGCATTCAAATGCACAGAACACATGTGGTGACAACATCCAATTTAAAAAAATAAGTCTAAACATTATTTTGGCCCAATTTAATGCAGAAAATAAGGCGTTTTCTCACTTTTTCCAATATTTTCATCTTTAATTCATTGGCAATCGACTATTCCCCCAAGTTATGACGTCAGTCAATATGTTTTTTTCACCAAACAGTATTCTCATTCCACAGAAATAAATACACAAATCTAACTAAAATCATTGGTTCTGTGATGATATAACTATAGTTGGCGATCAACATAATCAGAACTTCAATAGAATTTTAGACCACTCTCAAATTTCTCACCTAAGCATCTTCTGGCAGTTAGTGCATAGCTGCCCTACTGTGCTATTGGAGGACCTGAAACCAAGTTGCGCTGCTCCAACATGGAGTTCCTTCCAGGCATTTCTCATTCTAGATACCACCCCTACAACGTCCAAGTCAACAAAACCAGATGTGGTTGAACACTCTGTTCAGTACTGCATGGATGTGTTGAGAAAACATGGTCAAGAGTATGCTATCATCTCATGTGACCAAGCAATCTATGAGGGGGTTCTGAGTCTACAAAAGAAAAACTACGAGAAGTATGCCGAACTTATCTTGCGCATGGGTGGCTTCCACATTGCTCACTATTTCCTCGGAGCCATTGGGCTATTGATGCAGTCCACTGGAATCAAAGACATCACGTTTAAAGCTGATGTCTGTCTCCACGGAAGAGCAAACAAAATCGTCAGTGGGAAAGACTACTACGCACACCCACACTATGGTGTATGCAGCCATGTTCGCCCTACACTGGGAAGCGTTTGCCAGATGGTTGGTTGATGAAGAGAAGGACCTGGAGTACATGTACGTGCTTAGCAACAATGTCCAGCTACTCCTAGATGCCCTGTCAGAAGAGCATGAACAGAGGAAACTTCTGTGTGCTGATACAACTGACCAACTGAAAAAGCTGTCATGTTTGATGGCTGAGTTTGATGAAGCACCTACCTCACCTACCACAAAGCTTTGGCTAATGTACATGGATATGGGGATGACTCTTAGACGGTTCATCCGTGCTGTGCAAAGTTGTTTGCTGACGAGGAAAGTAAATATGGTGCAAAAGGTGAGAGCTTGTAGAAGATGATGTGAGAACATGCAGAACAAAAAAATCTGAACTTGTATGTTAAAATTTGCACTTTTAAAAATAAAAAATTTGCACTTGCAAACATATGTCTGCACTTGTAAAAAACAAGCACTTGTAACACCCATGTGATCTGAATTTGAAGTCACACAAAGAAAAGAAAAACACAAGCTGGTTAAAAAAAATCGGAACTTGTAAATTGAAATTTGCACTTGTAGATATTATACACACCTGTGTTCTGAATGTGAAGTCACGGAAAAAAATTCTCAAATGTGTAGAGTGATATTTGCATGAACACAATGACAGCTGCAAGCATGTAGTACCACATTTACTTGTGTATTTTTTAGTATTCTGATTTATTTTCCATCACAACCACAACTCAGTGATTACAACCTCTCGAATCTGTCACAGCAATTTCACATATGAGCTCTCTTGCATCACACAGTGACCAATCTGTGCACATCGACTTTTACAACACTTTTAGCGATACATTTGGTGCAAAATTAATTTGTACCTGTGGACTTAGGCTGCGGAGCTCTGAGCCAACAGAACAGCCGGGGACAGCAGGGTTTCTATCGCCAGATGAGGGACAACTCTGTCTGCTTATTTATGTAGCATGAAAGCTTGGTGGAATAACAAGCTAGCAATAGCTACCTAGCAGCCAGCCCTCTTCTCAATAAACACCTTTTAATTATCTAAACACTTTTTAACAGTCAAACTGAAACACTGGGGGTGAGCGTCAGGTCCTGCAGACGGATCGCCATCAGTGGGGATCGGCCATCGTGGAAACATTGCTAGAAAGCTTTGCTGCCGACCTCGACCAAATCAGAGCTCCAGCGGGACACGGAGAGCCCCACAAACAAAAAGTATGGCAGACCATGTCAGGTTCAACCCATTTTTAGACTTTGGCTCCCCAACTAACAAAAGCTGAAAAAGGGCAGGCACTAAAAACATACCTGACAGGGGATGAGGCCATCCATCTATCACATCCACTATTGTTGATTTGAACGAACAGCCATCACAAAACCTAAACCACGCCTCCAGTTGCCCCTTATAATGCTGATTGGTTTGTTCCACAGCTGTTTGTATATGTATTTTGGTGTAATATGTGAATTCAACGGCTGTGCAAGTTAAGTAGTAATGTGCTCCCAGGGTTCACCGTTTGCTGCATTGCATCAGATGGTGTGTGTGTGTGTGTGTGTGTGTTTGTGTGTGATAACAAAGTCTAAGACTGCCTTTCAGTACTGAGTGCAATCTCAGTTTTTATGTAGAGCCTTGACCACTGCATGGCACCCAATGCCTGGGCATAATGCTCACACAAAGAGTTTATTTAGACGTCTTATTTCAGGATTTGGTATGGATTTTGAACAAAAGTGTGGGTTTATTTTGCTTAACCTTTGTTCTTGTCTTGGAAGGTGTTCTTTTGTTGAAGTACGATACCAGATATATACTACATGCCATTTAATCCAACCTAAGCCCCATGTTGTTAAGTTTTCTCTCATGGGGATTCAAACGTCATCTTTTCCCTTGAGGAAACCAAGCATGAATAACGGGAATACAGCCGCCAAACAGTGACTGAAACTCCCAGATCACCATAAAGGCACCCCCCCCCTCTGCAGACTATCGCCACAGGACTCCAACCACACAAACAAGCTGTTTCCTTGAGCATATTTACCTATTACAAGTGTGCATGAGATCCGACTGGCATCTTAGCTTCACTGATTAACGTGATCTAATTTGTCCCGTTGTTATTGTGCTGTTTTTTTTTTCTCCTCCTTCCTCTGTTCACTTTTCCTAGCTCCCCACAAACTTATCTGCATGAAATGCCCATGTCTGTTCTCCACAGGGACCAAAAGATTAGCACACCACAACCATGATGGGATAGAACATGCTGGGAGGCTCAGTCGCACCTGCACAATTAAACGCATGCTTGTCTTAATCAACGGACGCTACAGTCTTTTGGTGATGTCTCATCTTTTAATTAAAAAGACTACACCCCAGGGTTGCCTAATTCCTTATGGACAAATTGTGTAGTGGAGGATGAATTGTATAAAGGTCCTGAGCAGGTTTGTAACAGCTTCCTGTGGTGAGAGCAGAGAGAACTGCTCTCTCTCTCTCTCTCTTTCTCTCTCTCTCTCTCTCTCTCCCTGCATTATTACGTCCAACACAGTTGCCACCGTATAGGACCCCTCTTTTTCTCCCTCCTTCCCTCTCTGATGTGAAATTGCAGGTGCCTATCCTACCATCATAGAAATGGAATGGCCATTATTCATCTCCCTGTTGCCTGGGAACTAAACCTCCCCTCTCTTACACACTACATTGAAGGAAGACCTCTATAGGGGGGGTGTAATTCACTTTTTCCAGCCTGGCAACCAGATGAATCTGCAGGCTCATGTTTAATTTGCTCTGGCAGATGTTTCTGGATCCCAGTCTGTTCAGACTACCAGGCTCTGGTTGTGCCGACTATTTTAACTGATCTTTCCGACGATGACTGACAACTTCCATTGCCTTTGCACTTTACACAGAATATATTATGACCTCATTTTGGGTTTGCGCACAGGGACAGGGACAGCGAGCATGAACCTAGCTTTTTGAAAGAACCAAAATGGCTGCAGCTGCAACTCTCTGTTGAACTACTATTTGAAGGAAAATAGGAAAAAATGGCAACACTCATATTGAACACAAACATATTGAACACAAACATATTGATGCCACACCATTACAGCTTATATCTGCATGCTACAGTCTGTTTACATTTGTCCGTCGCACAGAACTACTTCACATTCAGTTGCTCTGATTGGTTGTACGTCTATCCCAGGGGTAGGCAACCTGTGGCTCTGGAGGTCCGATAGCCCCTTTTCAGTGGCTCCCTGTGGCTTAGACAAAATATTATGTGGACATTAATAACGGTTATTTTAAGATTCTAAGGTAATTCTTACATTCAATATTTAGGCAACGAAGTATTCGTCTTACCCCCCGTTTTCCACCGGGCCCATCTGCGCTGCCATTCAAGTCCACTCTTGACAATCCACCAGCTGCGCCAAGGCGCGTCCCAGAAGCGTGCATGAAGCAGCTCTCCGCTCTCCGTGAAAATACGCGCCAGGTCTATTTTCATGCAAGCCGCAGGAGTTCGGGCAGGAGTGAAACAGCAAAAAAATATCCAGTCAATTTACCCTCCCCCTCCTCCCTCCCCCTCAAGATCATTTATGTCTCGTATACGACATCACGGACATTGAGAGATTCATCTTGGAGGTTGAAAAACTTAATACAACATCCCAGATTTGTTTTTAAGACAACACTAAAAAGAGAAGGCATGGAGTTTAATTGCATGAGTGCCTGGAGTGGAAGGTAGATACTAGCTTAATAAACACACAATTGTTCTTTAAACAATATAATCTGCAAGTTGGGCAGTAAGACACTACGCTCCGGTGTGGTACGGCGCGTGGTGGAGGACGGAACAAATGCCCAGTGGAGAATTGGAGTTAGGCTCTGTCTATGGCCTGGTGTAACCTTTATAGCATCCTTGAGTTCCCATTCCAAATCCAAATAAAGACAAGCATTGGAGGAAAATGGAGATTAATTTGCTGTCACCGCTAACGCAGTTGGTTTAGCGCTACTGCTTGATCTGCGGCAAGACGTAAGCAAGCAACAGGAAGGTAATATTGCAAAAAATTGCCAGAACAAGCACACTGCATTTGCTGAAATGCATCTGGATAGAGATGAGAGAGAGAGCAATTTCAGAACTGCTGCAGAAAACAGAGCAGCGCAAACATACTTTTAAGAATTGGATAAAATCTCCAAACTCTAGTTTTAGTTTTGTGGCAGCTCAGGTAAGGCGTGAAAAGCCATTCGTGGACAATGAATACGTAATATGAAAGAATAAATATATCAAAGCATCCATTCTTAAAATTAAAAATGATTCAAAAATCATAGGTTGGACAGAATTTGGTATTTTTAATATTCACGTCGCAGACACTGGGTCACAGCATGTCTGATCCACATACTTTAGTGGTCAGACCTTGGACCTTATTCTTTTACGTTTGGTTTAAATATTGATTCTATTTCTCTATTTTTTTTTGTGATCAAATTTGTATCTATTTTTAGATATGGAGGTGCATGTTAATGACCATGAATGTGAACCATGCCTCTCAGCTGAGATGATTTCTGCAGCTTTTGATCCAAGCACAGTGTCTTTTCACCCTGACTCTTTTAATACACATTGCGCTGCCATTTTGAATAAAGTGGCTCCTAGTAAAATATTATGAGCAAATTTCAATTTCGAAAGGTATCTCACATCACGGTTATGCCAATGATATCAAGCTGTATGTCTCTTTTAAGCCTAGTGAGACTGACAAACTCATTGTTCTGCACAATTGTCAAACTGCCATTAAGGACTAGATAGCTTACATTATACAGATCAACACAGAACAGACAGAGGTCTTTGTCATTGCTTCAGATTGCATAACTTCCAAGCTTTCTCACTATGTGGGTCCCTTTCTTCAGCTGTACAGTCTCAAGTTCAGGATTCATTGGATGGTTCTTGTTTTCATCCAATAGAGCCCTGTGTTGCTCCATGCTCCATCTGTATATCACCTGCAGTGTTGGGAGTAAGTCGTTTCAAAAGTAACACACAGTTATGTTTTCCTTTTTGCTGTACGCAGTAATATAACACATTTACTACTAACATTTTGGTAATATAATACCCTTGACAATCTCAGTAACTTGAGCTACAACACATTTTTATCAGACATTCAGTGATTTTTGGGGGGATTTTTTTAAGGATACACAAACACAGAAAAAAAAGTCATCTCAACCATGGATTCCATGGTTGAGATGACTGCATAGACGGATACATTTTCCAGATGAACATTATTTTCAGATGGGTTTTTTTACGCCGAGTTGAAGCGAGCTGTCCCATCACTGTTCCCGTGGTCAAAACCTGAGACAGAATGGACAACATCTGTGTCCCAACAGGCAACGGTACTTCAGCGCTGACAGTCGTGTGTCCAAGCAGCTGACAGATAAAAACGTGTTGGCTGTCCGTCTGCGGCTGCAGGACCTGGAGCTCACCCCCAGGGTATGGCAGTGACAATGGTGTTACGATTCAAATCGATTCCCAAGACAAGATGGTGCTCACCCGACTGGCCAATAGGAACGTGGCCCTGCCTATGACACTATTTTCACATCGAGAGAAACATTCTGAGACGAGAAAAAAAAACTGAATCGAGAGCAAAGACTTAGGTTTTGAGAGCGAGGAGAAAAAGGTTTTTAGAGAACTTTTTTTCAAACTGATAGCAAAAAATGTATATTTGAGAATTTAAATAATTATTTCTAGAGAGATTTTTCATTTTGAGAGAAACACTTTTTTTGAGAGACTTTTTTTTCACACTGATAGCAAAAATATATATTTGAGAGTTTAAAAAAGTATTTTGAGAGAGATTGTTTTGCTATTGGTATGAAAGCTTTTTCTCTCAAATATTCTTTTTTTCTCTCATAAAAATGTTTTTTGCTATCCGTGTGCTAACTTTTTCTCTCAAAATTTTTTTTCTCTCAGATCTCTTTTTTTCTCGCATGTATTAAAGAAACGATTGTAGCTCCATAGTTTTTCTGGTGCAATTCACTTCGAAATTGACCCTTGTCCGACCCTGATCCAATCCACCTCTCGACCTGGGTTGTGAAGCTGAGTCGATTGACTGGGGTTAACCCTTTCAAACACACAGCCAACCCTGGTTCAACCCTGGTTGAGCCCTTGGTGTGAAAAGGGTATTTCTGACCAGGGCTTCATGGTTGTCCCTTGTGCTCGACTTGAACCAAAAAACGATCGTGCCTTTGAATTTATTTGCTTGCTTATAATATGTAGCATGTGTTTTCTGTCAAATATCGCTGAAGAAAAGACAAATGATGCCATCAATAAATCCCAGGCAGTGCTGGCCCGATTTAAAGACTTTTACGCTGCACACAGAAGCTTCATTGATTTTAACGCCATGGCTGTCATAAAAATTGGCCGTGCTGACAGTTGGATTTACCGTGTGATCAGCTGGGGGCCAGTTCATAAAGCAGAATATATAAGACCATAAATAAGCTCATGGCAGTTTTGCTAATCACAATTTTTTACATCTAATCAGTAGATCGAAGAATCAAATCAATATTTGGAATGCCAGCTGCTTTCCTGATATGAGCCATCAGTATTCATGGAATCAATTTTTTTGGGGTATTCAAATTACAGTTCCAGATGGAGCTCTATGGGGCCGTTACAGAGTGTGCTCGATTTATCTTTAACATCCCAATCGACACACGGCAAAAGGGTGTCATGAATTTGATAGAAGACAATTAATTTTTTATGGATTAAGGCTGCCTCCCAAGTACACACTGCATAAATACTAATGTGGAAAAATATTGCACGTACTGTGTGTGCGCTTGTTGAAAGTCTGAGTGCTTGTGTGTCCATGTGATTGTGTCAGCACACATCTGTGGGTCTCCGTAGGTGTGTATGTTTTTTTGTGAGTGTGACAGACATGCTGGCATGAAGATGAAAAGAAAAAGAATTTCTCTGTAACACATATTTTCCTCTCTCCAGGTCAACCAACCTTCCTCAGCTGATTATTTGACAATCCCAGAACTCAGCTGGTTTGGAGGAAAAGGTTACCAAATGTAAGACACAGACACAGTGGAGGTCAGGGAATTAACATCTCTCTCCCGATAGAGCCAGCAGCTTACTCAGAAGCATCACCAGTCATGAGTCACAACGTCAAAATTGGAAACTGCCACAATGGGGATGTGCTTCAAAGACATTGGAAATTC
Organism: Etheostoma spectabile; assembly: GCF_008692095.1. Taxonomy (NCBI): domain Eukaryota; kingdom Metazoa; phylum Chordata; class Actinopteri; order Perciformes; family Percidae; genus Etheostoma; species Etheostoma spectabile. Next base: position 625,887 of record NC_045737.1, on the reverse strand, counting down.
TCTGAATGTAGTATGTTGTATGTATGCATATTTACACACCCAGCAGTAACAGAGCAAGATGATCATACAGTAGGATTTGTTTGGTTTCTGCTAGTTCAGTTTTTGAGCTGTTTACTGCTCCACCATGTTCACTAGCCAGTCTCCAACTGTGTCTGTCTGCTGTTTGGTGCGCAAGTATGTACAAAAGAAGGGATGAGCAGCAAAACAATAACAAGCTGGGACTCTACTCTGTAAACCTGTGTGAAGCTGCCTGCAGATGATTGATCTTCTTAATTATTGACAATTCTCTTTAGTTTTATCACTAAGAACAACCCCTTTTCCTGTTACTTGTCATAAAAAATGTAATACCAATTTCCAGCCACGTTAAACCTGAATTGTTTACATCCATGATCACATCTTATGCTGACCTTATAGCAAATGACTTTTCATACTTCACTGTTGTAAATTTCAAATTTTCAATATTGGAATGAAATCACGAGTCTTAGAGTTGGGGTGTGATCATGTCGTCTCAATCATTCGGTGTATGGTGTAAGGTGAAAGGTGTAAGGTGTAAGGTGGTCATAAAACTCAGTCTGAGCTGTATTAGGTGAGTCTTTTCATATTACGTTTTTTTCCCTCCAACAGAATTGACCAACTGCCACTTTGCTCATTTGATGATGTTGCTCTCTTTCTGGGCAAAGCAGAAAAAGGGGAGGTAAATTTGCCCCTCATTAGGTCATAAGGGGCAAGATTCCAGATCGGCCCATCCGAGCTTTCATTTTCTCAAAGGCAGAGCGGAAGAAAGGATACCCAGGGCTTGGTTCACACCAATTGCCATTTCTAGCTACTGGGAGACCAAACGCAGGCTGGGGGAAGGCATATTAAAAAAACTCATAAAGTGACATTTTCACGCCATGGAACTTTTAAACTGGGCCTACTAATAGTGCAGGGCAGCCTAAAGCCTTTATAAATACGCTTTTAGTGAATAGAATACTAAGCTATAAAAAAATAATTGTTGGCATGATTTGATAAATCATCTTTTAATGTTACACATACATTGTTCAAACAGTGAATCCTTAGAATTAACTGTATCTGTGGGTGGCTACATTAGTAGTCTGTATCCTTGACGTTCCACTTCCGGGATTTCTCCATTATCACCAGGATTTCACTCATTCACTCATACATACATTGCCTTGGGCTTCCTTTTTGATGGCATTTTAAACCCTGGTGTATTTATGGTATGGTACTATGGTATGGTACTATGGTTAACTTCTCCTCAGATCTCTGCAGAGTAAATCCAGACAGCTAGCTAGACTATCTGTCCAATCTGAGTTTTCTGTTGCATGACTAAAACAAATTTCAAATGCACACGTGTTCCACAAAACAAGTTCCCTCCGAGCCTATTTTGCAGCGGCACCGCAGCATTTCTCAGGTGCTTGGCACCGCCCGAGGCGATTGTGATTGGTTTAAAGAAATGCCAATAAATCAAAGCACATTTTCCTCCCATCCCCGAATGCTATGTGGAGTAGCCAGACCCTCCTCCAGCGCGCTTTGGGAGAGGGTCTGACAAAGCAAGACTACTACCTTAGTGACTACCTTACCTATAGGTGGGGATTTATATTTGCTAATAATATGTTAGATTCGTGTTAAGTCATTTTCTTTATTTTTTTTACAATTGAACAATTATTTGGAGCCCCCCCCCCCGCAGCAACTCTGAGGACCCCCTATGGGTACCGGACCCCCTGTTGAAGATCTCTCTTCTAGTATATGATAGGCATTAGCTGTCTTTGTCTTCTCTGCCTTTTGCTGGTGGAATTACTTCTGTATTTTTCTTTTTGCAATGTTTCTGGGAACGTTACCACCAACTGTCAATCACTTTTACAGCTTGAAAATGTCAAAAGGAATGTGAATCACACTGCCAGCTTGCTTGTTTATGCTTAATGATGTTTATGTTTAGTGAAAAATCAGGGACATCGCTCATCAAAATGCTCCAAAACGTCCCTGGTGGTAAACCCCCAAGGGTACCACTTTAGGGTTTGTGACACTAACTGTCTTTCAAACCGTCTTTGAAGACTCGGGGTTGTGGTCCCAGTGGTGAGCTTAACACTCCGGACTTTACTTTAACACAAGTGATTTGCCATATTGTTCCTTGCACAAACCTTAGAGGAAAAATCATCATTATCATTATTAGTAAAGTATTTTTGTGTATGTGTCCAATAAGCTTGCTCTGGAGGAAACTACTAGAACTGTTGGGTCCTTGTAAATTCTGGAGTGTGGTCTAGACCTACTCTATCTGTAAAGTGTCTTGAGATAACTCTTGTTATGAATTGATACTATAAATAAAATTGAATTGAATTAAGATATAAATTATCACATATTTCTACCGTCAAAATGATGTCAAAAACCGATGTTGAAATCCAACATTTCCTCCATTCCTTGTCAAAAACAGCACTTTATTACATATTCAAATCATTTCTGTACAGGCACAAAGTTGTACATTTAGAAGTGCACAGTGCTGTCACTACCACAAAGTTGAGGACATTCAATACACTTACCAAAATGGTTTATTCTATTAATAAAATGACAATATATTTTGCATTTCTTTTCTTTTTTTTCTGTTTTGCTAGTCATATTAATAGCCAACAATTTATTCTTTGACCTTGTTCTACGTGCTTCAGTCTGCCCTTTTTAACAACCCTGTGTACCCATTTACAGCAAGCCCCTGCTTTGTAATTTCATTAAAAGCATTGGACCACTACAGTACCTCTGTAGCTCAGAGTAAATTCTTTCAGGATGACCTAACTTTTAATCAATGCTTCTAAATCAAATCAGCTGTCATCCAACTAAATGTACCTTTTATCATGCTGTGTATAACTGTTGCACATCTGCAAACTACTCTCTCCTGATTGAAATGTTGCTCAGCGTAAATTCTTTCAGGAAAACCTAATTCTTAATAAATTCTCTTTACTTAAATCGAATCAGCTGGTGGAGGCGTTCGCCTTCCTGCTGAACTAATCAGCATCGTACACAAATTTCAAGGGCCAATCACAGATCCTGCTTTAAAATCTGTTTCTCCCTTTGCTATCAGCTGTCGTTTCAGGCAAAGCGTGCAACCCTCCACCCCCCTTCCACCTCCAGTCTTCGACTCCAGCTGACCAGTCCCGAACCTCCGTCGGTCTGGTCTTTGGGCTCCTTCGTCGCCACCACCGGTGTCTAGGTTCCATCGGGGGGTTATGATGGTTCTCTACCCCTATATGCAAACTATTAGTATAACAATTGAGTCTAATCGCCAAAGGCTTTGTACATTTTATTATGCTGTACAATAAACTTTTTTGCATATCTGCAAAGATGTCTCTCCTGATTGAAATATCTCCTTAACAACACAATTTAGTATAGGCCCTTATAGCACTGCATATTCTTTGAGTATGCTATAGTTCCCCATTAACCCTGAGATAACAAGAGCAAGTGTGTGTGTTTGTGTAAAAGACAGGTCAAACTAAGATAAAAAAGTAGTAACCGAGGTTCAGTGTTGTAAATAACTTTGAGCAAGAAATGTTAGTGTTTGACAACTACAGAGTGAAAATAATTAGGATTGCAGAGAAGCAGAGAAAGGAAGGAAAGATGAGTCATTTAATAATTCTCATCATCTCCCATCAAGACTGGGAAGGAAAAATCAATCAAATGGCTTTGTCTAGTTAAAAAAAGCTGAGGCTTCTGCTGAAGAGATACAGTAAATGCTTTTCATTTGTTTGGCACTGCTGCATGCTGACATAAATATGTGTATGCATGTTCTTATGTTTATGTATGGGTGGTTAAAAAATAGGGCCTGTCAGCATGACACACACACACATACACACACGACACAACACACACACACACGCACACACTGTCATTTGGTTGTGATGCCATAACCGTGTATCACACTGAAGTGCGTAAGAGATTTTACAGCACACACGCATGCACACACACACACACACACACACACAGGGGGTTTGCATGTGTTATAGCTGGAACCACATCCAGCTATGAATACTATAACAGTCTTCCACCAGGAGATTTTTAGTGTATCCCTATATTAAGGCATTTGTTTCTGTTCTTGCCGGTCCTGATGTATACACTGTATGGCTTACACTAATGTCAGAGGACAAATTATGTTTGGGTTTTTCAAATATATACATTCTTTTCAGCACTGTAGCCAGGCTGACAGAGAGTCACAGCTCTATTGAGTCATGTAGTCCTACAGCCCACAGAGGCAACAACTTCATGAGCTTCTTTAGTGGTAAAATTTTAGAGACAACATCACCTCCTGTCTTCAACTAGCAGGGGCACTGATTTATCTTTAAACACAGAAACGTTAGATACCTGACACATGTTTAGAGTCTATATTGACAAAGTTCCCCTTGCAGGATTGCTCCGGTGCCGCCGAAAATTCCCCCACATGTCCCTCATTTCAGGCCTGGTGCGTTGTGCACTAGGCCGGTGTGCGACCGCATCAGCAGCAGCCAGACAGCCGCCTCCCCAGGAGGGACGCTGCATTAAGGAGTAAACCTCTATGGGCGCGTGCCTCACCAAGTGAGCTAACCAGGCGCCCACGACACAAATCTTTTTATTTATTTTTCAGCTCCTACTACATGAGCCTGTCTCTGTGTAACATAGAGTGTTCCCTGCCTCTACGAGGTGTAACACTAAACAGCCAATCACAAGCATTACTAGATCTTAGTAGAAGTATGCTGCATGCTAGTTGGCTCACCAACGCTGATGAGATTTACTCCTTAGGTATCAAAATTTGGTATTGAATGACAAGGTATTTTTTGGTACTAGATAGTATAGAGGCAATTCGGTCGTTGCCTAAAACTGAATGAATTCTGTACTTAACCCTCCTCCTTAAGTCAATCTCCACCTCACCATCTCTGGCCCATTCAACAGGCAATTTTTACCAGCCCACTCCACCAAGTTGTCCACCAGCGCTCTCCCCTGTCCATCAACAACTGCCAAGTCATCAGAAAATGTAGGTACTCTAACTGTAGGTGACATGACCCTAAGTTGTACTGAAAGTCTGAGGTGTGTAAGGTGAACAGTAAAGGTGACAGCACAGTCCCCTGTGGAGCCCCTGTACCACTCACCCACCACCCCATCAGACAGAACACGGTCCAGATGGACAAACTGTGGCCGGCTTTTCCGGTAGTCAGTGATCCACGAGATTGTCGACACGTCGACGCCTATGAGCCGCAGCTTCTCACCCAGTAGCAGCGGCTGGATGGTGTTGAATGCACTGGAGAAATCCCAAAACGTAATTGATACAGTGCCGCCATTGCCATAGCAGATGGATGACGGCATGAATTTTTATTTTCATGAATTTTTAATAAAGAGCAAATAGTGGAAATGCAACAGACAGCGTTCTACCCAAATATCATACCAGTGCTGTTGCATATATTGGAATTGCCAGAATGGAGCCTTGCCTTATTTTTTACTGCCACCTAGTGAGCAGCTATTGTTTTTCCATCTTTGACAACTCTTCCACTCTATTTCTTTCTCAACACATATGACAGTTGCCTGAGAAATTAATGTGTCTTAACATTATTGTCAGAAACATAAAACATCCATCCATCCATCCATCTTCGACCGCTTATCCGGTAGAAACATAAAACAGCAGGAGCAAATACAGTATATCCACATTGGGCCATAGACCGCAATTTCATCAGATTGAACTCCTAATCCAGCAGTCTGTAATAATTACAGCATTGTTAAGAATTCCTATACATTTCCATTTGCATAAAATTCATTAATGTACTTTTATGGACTTGAGATGTTATTGTACTATATTTAATTATGAGAATCGGATCTTCAGATCACTCTCCACTTTAATGATGAAATGTGAATTTATGTCGTTAGAGGAACAACCTGTTAGACAGTAGGTCACCCAGTGTCTTGGTGTAAATGGGGTCTTTATGGTTTGTCTGTGGCAGATTTTGTGTTTTGGATATTCATTTTTCTAGCTCCTGTGCTTGTGCTGTGTTTGCCTTATATGTCCCTTTAGCCCTACCCAGCATGTCTTCCCTTCTACACTTTTGTGTCTAGCTTCATAAACCTGTCTTTGTGTTGGCGGTTTTCGATGTCTGTCATCCAGCAAGATCAGGGGCATTCATTAAGCTCAACCAATGGCGTATTACCAATAAGTGTGCAAGAAAGTTGTTTGTAAATGTTCCTGTCCGCATGCAAAATGGCCTCTTTCACATCCATTGGCAGGAACATAGCCTGTCATATACAGTAGTTTGATTGACATTTCCCCCATTATTAGTAAGAATATTAAAAAGGTTGCCAACCCCTGAGCTAGATAATCATTATCATTGTTGACTTTCAGCATCATGTAGCTTTTTAATGAACTCCTAAAGAGCAGAGCTGATTGGTAATTTTGCACTGTTAATTAATACAATACGATGTTTTTACACAATGTGTGTGTCTGCATGTGTATGCATGTCTGTGACTGTGTACGTGTTGCTTCCAGTACTTAAAGCGCCCATATTCTGCTCATTTTCAGGTTCATAATTGTATTTTGAGGGTGTACCAGAATAGGTCTTTTTCAAAAAGCACCATATTTTTGTTGTACTGCACATTTCTGCAGATCCTGTTTTCACCCTGTGTGTTTGGGTCTCTGTTTTAGCTACAGAGTGAGACATCACTTTTTTTAGCTATAGAATGAGACATCTTACTTCTACTGCACATGTATCCAAACATGTTCAATAGTTATGACCACCTTTTGCCCGTCAAACTCGTTTATCAGCTGTAACTCCGTGATAAAAGGAAATAACAGGAAGATGTTTGTCTGATAGAAGGAGGTTAACGTGCTGTATGTTATGACCTAAGGAAGTCTGTCTATCATCATTACACTCGGAGAAAACTGGAATGTTTCAGTTGTCCCGCGTTTCAATCATCATGGCTCTCCCTCAGCCATAACACAGATAACAGATAACTTTCTTAAATAAAACTGAAAGACAATTAGGCCTATACAAAGCAATATCCTGCCACCTTTTACCTGCATGCATACTCATTAACACAGGCTTTTCCAGTGTTATGCCAAAATCAGTGACCTGTCACAATGAGTTACTGTAGTGCCGTCTACCTGCCGCAAATCAGTTTGTGACTTTGTGAGAAAAACCGGACCGGCAAAGGCATTACAGTGTTGTCTTTAGGATTCATTTTAGCAGGTCTCTCTCAACCACCCATTCCAAACAGCTATTAGTATATATTTGTTTCTTTATTTATTGTTTATTTGATAATAATGTTCAATGTGTGTTTATATGCACCAATCACCAAAGCAAATTGGTCATTAACTTATTGTGGCAAAAAAAACTTTTCTGATTCTGCAATGCTTATTTATGATGTCATTATGGTATCATAATATATACTACTACTACAACTACTACTACTACTACTACCACAAATAATAATAGCAATAATAATTATAATATTAATAATAATAATAAACCAATTAATTGATGAAATTAAACTTTTTTAGTCGTAAAATTTCACTATAGAAAAATGCATGCGAACATACAAAGTTTAAAAAAATAACAACACACAACGGCGATTTTAAATTGTATCAGTTTAGTAAGATTTTGAGACTTGACTATATGTATTTTTCCCGTCACTGTATCCTATGGTCTATGCTTGTGAGTCAAAAACCTCGGAGTGGGCGTGGTTTGACGTCATTACGTATAGTGTCGTTACGTAAACCGTTCGGCGCAAAAATTCAAACGCTGTACAGGAAGAAAAACTACAACTTGCTCTGTTGTCTGTATGTCGTATAACAAATTATAACGAGACGCAATAAAGCCACATCGGATTTTAGACAAATTGAGGTAAGTTGGATGAACCAAGTAAGTTTCTTGTTGAGGTTCTTGCTTGTCACGGAGCCATTTAACGTTAGCTATCAAAGTTAGCAAGAACCCGTTCACACTAGCATGTAATGTTAGCGTCATCAGCTAGCTGGCTAATTGAGCTAGGGCAACGTTGTTTTTTTGTGGTTGTTTGGTTGGGGTTAAACATCTAATTAGACAGGTAAGGAAATATGCTGTGTTAATATAACATTTTGCTTTCAAAATTTCTATTAGCGAAGACTTAAACACTTTTTAAGTTGACGTTATAAAACCGTTGGAGTCCTTTGTTTATGTGTGCGTGTCGTTCTAGCTAAAGTTAATTTAATTCAGAAAGGACGGGGTCTACATAGATATAACCCACAAAGCAGCACTTTCTTTACACAATGTATTTCAGGAATGCATCGTATTATGTGAGTGGATGGGGCAAAAATTGTTGTGAAGAGATGTATTACGTTACCGTTACCTGTGTGATATGTAGTGCCTGAAAATGTTGAAAACGTGGAAAACCTCTTCTTATCTTTTCCAAGGCGTATTAACTAAATGTTCACCTTTCCAGCAAACATGGTAACATGTGACGTGCTAAGTTGATCCTGGGGCATGAATGCACATTTATTTTGTTTTCATCTTACAGTCATGACTCTTTGCATTTTTCACTCGAACCCTTATGTTTACATATGGCCTACTACTGGATGTCAGCTCATTGTGAAGGGTGACAAACTTGGCTTTAAAATTCAACAGTACAATATAAGCTAAAAAAAAAAACATGTACTGTTTCCAATTTTCTAAGACTGGTATGCTCTGACACTGCAAGCCATTTAATACACCCATACAGAATACAGTCATTGTTATCCTTTAACATCCAAGCTAGTTTGTGTTTGAAGGTGAAACTTGGACCTTGTTCAACATGTAGCCTCTGATTGTGTGCAGAGTTGAGAATTAGCTCCATTTACCAGCCAAATGCTTGTAAAATATGGAAGGGGTTGGTAGATATGCTTCACTCACCAGCCCCCAAAAAAAAATAATGGTAATCTATTAGGTCTGCATGATATGAGGAAAACATCTAATTGCGATTATTTTGATTGATGTTGCAACTGCGATATGATTTACAATATTGTTTGTGTCATTGTTCTCATTTGCATTGACTACTATTAAATCTTATAAATTTAAATGATTTATATTAGTTGTTTTTGCGAGGATCTGTACCAAACAAAGATGTAGTGTGTAGGCCGGGGCGTCTCTGCAGCGCCACAATACTTCATTCAGAACGGTTTGACGCATATTTTGCCTTTAACAAACATTGCACCCCCCCCCAGCGATTTGGATATTGCACTAGTCCATGTTGTGATTTTGATAACGTGATTAATTGTGCAGCCTTGTAATCTATTAAAGGTCCCATGCCATGACAATTTCACTTTGAGGTTTTTTAACATTGATATGTGTTCCCCCAGCCTGCCTATGGTCCCCCAGTGGCTAGGAATGGTGATCGGTGTAAACCGAACCCTGGGTATCCTGTTCTTCCTTTTGAGAAAATGGATGAATCGAATCTCGCCCCTTATGAGGTCATAAGACTGAAGGCTGAATTTTGGGAAAGAGACTTCAGATATGGTATTAGGGGACCACAAAAAGCATTCAAAGAGCACCATGTCATGGGACCTTTTAAGTGGCTAGTAAAATTTTGAACATTCACAAGCCATTTGGCTGGTGGATGATAAAAGTTCATTTTGAACCCTGGTTGTGTGTTTTGTCTGTCTCTAGCTAAGATGAGTGCAGCCTCCACACCAGTCTCCCGGATACTTCCAGGCTGGACGGCGTCCTCCTTGAAGAACAAGGGTGTGTCGTCCCCTCTAACCTGCAGCACCCCGCTGCAGGCAGCCTTCAATGACGATGTACAGGAACGACGTCAGCGCCGGAGGTCCAGGGTCATTGATCTCCAGTCTGCCAATGACTCCTCCATTACTGACTCTGCTTCTCATAGGTAAGCTGTACAGCTCAAGGTTTGGCAAACCATGCCTTTGACTGTGTTTTTAGCATGACTTTGGTGATGGTGTGACATGTAAACGTTTTTGAGCGAATGTGATTTCCAAAACCATTTCAACTAGCATTAAACTTCACAGCCACTTTCTGTTTGCATTTCTTATATGTATCTTAAGTGCCTAAAGATAATCTCATTTTTGTATTCAGTGCTGTGGGGACTCCTGCTGCTGTGCCCAAACTGTCAAATGCACAGATCACAGAGCATTACTCTACTTGCATAAAACTCTCCACTGAGAATGTGAGTATGTGTGCGCGTGTGTGTCTGGATTGCTGAGAAATCAATCAGTGTCTCACACGGTGTGCCTTTTGAAGTGTTACACTAATTACATCGGAGATGTTATGTTTTTTTTCTACTTGACCGTTGCATTTTCTATGTGTTTAAGACATGTTACTTTTGAAATAGATAGTATTAAGACTTGAAAGGAAGGAATCAAAAATGCATTTCTTTTTTTCGCAGAAAATCACGACCAAAAATGCCTTTGGTCTACATCTGATTGATTACATGGCTGACATTCTCAAACAGAAAGATTCTGAGCTCACAAACTTCAAGGTTTGAATTTTCTTTTTTCATCTACTTTATGCGCCTTTGATAACTCCTCCTTGGTTCACCAGAAGTCTTTGAACTTTTGACTAACTTAAAGAAGTGGGACCAAATCATACTTTTATTGTCCCCAGTTTAACCTTGAAAACCTTTTTGTAGTCATCCCTGCAAAAAAGTTGTCAAAGGTGTATCTTGTATTTTTCTTTTCTTTAAATCAGTTAGGTGAATTCCTTTAAAGAAACTTTTTATAGAAATTTTATAAATGTATTGACATTGAAATTCTGAAGCTGTTATCAATTTATTTTTCCTAAACTAAAATGCGACTTTTTTTCACCAGACGTTTTCATTTCAAGCAATATGGGCATTCATTTAAAATTTCAAATCACATTTTCAAATATATATCGGTTGGTTTCACATAGTGCTTCAGTTCCTCCTTCAAAGGTCTTAGATTCAGTAATATAGCGCATTCAATTCTTTAATTAAACTGTCTGACACAGTGTTTGTTCTGATAATGTCTGCAGCATACTGACTTGACCTAATGAAAGCTGCAGACCCAGTCAAGTCTGACAGGACTGTTGTATTTATTACATTTTTATTAGATATGTTTTAAATTGTCCCAGAAAGGATTGCAATAAACAATGATCTTGTCATTTTCGTCTAATATAATGATAATGGCATAATAATGAACGTACACCTTTTCAAAGATCAAAAAACTATTATTTCTAGAGAATATTTAACACTGGAACTGGAAGACATTTTAAATATGTGGCTGTCTGCCACATGGCGAGTTAATGTTTGTTCCAAAATAGTTCTGTTTTCTGCTTTAATTTTGGCGAAGGTGCAGCTACTTTCTTCTGCTCCACCGGCAGGTTGTCAACTGTGTGGTTTGGAATGAGAAGAAGAAAACAGGACGCCAGGGATATCGCTCATATACTCTTTTTTTTTTATGACGGCGCCTTGCATCTCTCTCTCTCTCTCTGCCAGGAGCCCCGCCTCCCCACACAAAGACATATGCGACTGACAAGAGGGTTCACTCCTCGTTACACTAAGGAACAGAGAGTGGTCATGTCCCCACTGTGTCTTTAGTAGAGAGAGAGAAGGAAAACAAACAAGCAAGCGGCCCGAAAAATTATCGAGCTCATTTTATTCTGCGATTAAATGACATATTGACCATCGCGACAGGCATACATGTGTATGAGTATATAAGTGTGTATGATGTTTGCATTTCTCCTTTAATCAAATTTGTGATATTGGGCTATTTTAAATAAAATTGAACTGTGTGTCTGTCCTCCGTAAGGTGGCAGCTGGCACTTTGGATGCCAGTACCAAGATCTATGCTGTGAGGGTGGATGCTGTTCATGCTGATGCCTACAGGGTGCTGGGTGGCCTGGGGGCCGAGACCAAACCTGGAGAAGGTAAGCTCCTTTTACTTTCACGTGTGTTGTTGGATTTTCATTAGAATGCACTGGAATGGGTGCCTTTTTCTTTAAGGCTTTGTCCTACAGAATGTAAATCTTTGTCTACTCACATTGTTACATAATTTGAAATTTTCTGATTTTTTGTTTTTATTTCTCAATTTTTTTTGTGCATCTACAGGCCATGGACTGACGGAGGAAGACGGGGAAAATGAAGGGGGTGCAGCAGGGGATGGGACTGCCAAGCAGCCAAAGAAAAAGAGACCTCCTAAGAAGACAGTGGAGCAGAACCTGAGCAACATCAATAGTGCAGAGTCTGAAAGGAAGTGTGAGGTACTGTATAGTGTTATCTTTACAGGACAGTATTAGTTCAGATGACACCCATACCAATTCTAAAAGAAAGATAGTTGTGCTGTGGGCAGAATGCAATTAGCAGGGTAATTAGGTAATATTGATGGCCATTAACATACATGTTGGACATTTTACTCTGAAGTCTAAATGTCGTCGTCGTCCCCCCCCCCCCCCCCCCCAGGTGGATCCCATGTTTCATCGGATGGCCTCGTCCTTCGATGAGAGCAGCACGGCCGGCGTCTTCCTGTCTGTTCTCTTCAGTGAAGACAGTCGCTGTGAGCTGCTGTTTCCCTCCTACATGACCCTCCTGCAGTCCAGGCCCTCATACTCTCCTCCACCCCCGCAGGGAGTTCCTGCATCCCCGTTCATGGGTAAAAAACATTAACTCTGCCCAATCTTTCATGAGAACCTTAGTACCACCCAGCTGTGTGTCTCATCTTTTGAACTGTCCCCCTCCCCATCTTTCTGTGCTCTGTTTCTGCCAGCCGGACTACAACGTTCCACGGAGAAGAGCTCCATCTGCCCCTCACTGAAGGACTTCTCCTTCACTAGCTGGAACCCTGAGCAGGTCAGAGAAACAATTTAACCACCTAACCCAATAGTATAAATGATTCTGATGGAATTATTTCATATTTCTCAGATTAAGTGGTAATTAAAGCAGCAATTCCCCTTAAATGTTTGCCATCTTTGAGGTAGAAAAAAAAACACTGGACTCTAGGACTGCATAATAGGGCGACATACCTTTTTATACCCATATGTTCCTAAATCAACTGTATGAGTTTTGAGCCCCTTTCACAAATGGACTTCAATCCTGAAAGTATCTAGATGTTAACCAGCGGAGCTGTATGTGAGAATGCAAATATCCGAAACAGTTAGCTCGAACATCAGTCGTTCTGTACTCTGCAAGTTACTTATTACAAAGTCTGTTTAATCTCCAATTGAGCCCAACAGCAAGGGACTGGGTGTAATGATGTTTTATGATGATGATGTGATTTTTACAAAGACAGAAAACAAAAATGTCTGACTGGAGAGACTGCGAGATTTGGGAACTTCTGTCAGTAAGGGCATATGTCGAAATTGTCAGACAAATTCACTGAAGAGCAGGAGACTCACCGGTAGTTCTTTATGCCCAAATCACAAACCGGTTCACGTCCTGCATTCTTCACGCTCTGCCCAGGCGCCACCCCCCCTTGTTGTTCTATGACACTATAAATAATATTGAATTGCATTAAATTACATTATAGTGTAGCACTGCTAGCTGATCCTGCAACATGATCCATCACTTGAAAATATTCCGCACTATGCATATTTATTTATTACTCTGTGTCACCTACTGTGCAATATGTCATTTCTATTCATCCACACCTTACTCCTTGTGTGTGTGTGTGTGTTGTGTGTGGTGTGTGTGGTGTGTGTGTGTGTGTGTGTGTGTGTGTGTGTGTGTGTGTGTGGTGTGTGTGTGTGTGTGTGTGTGTGTGTGTGTGTGTGTGGTGTGTGTGTGTGTGTGTTGTGTGTGTGTGTGTGTGTGTGTGTAAATTAAATATAAATAAATATATATATATATGTGTGTGTGTACATATTATTATAACTCTTATTCTTATTTGTCTACTTTTTGTGTATTTTTTCCTATGTCTAATGTGTATTTGTATTCTCCAGAATATGTTCGGGCCTGTTCCTTCGGACATGGTCCGTAGTGCATTAGTGAGAACTACTTTCTTTACAGAGGCTGTCAGATCCCAGTTGACTGTGCATCTTCTTTCAGACCATGAATCAGCTTTTGGATAAGATGAAGCAGGGCGAACACGTGTTTGATGTGAACGCTGAGCCCGAGCCTGAGCTGGAAGAAGATGACTGCCATGACTTTGGCGCCGACTATGATGAGGGAATGGGTGACTGTGAGGAGAGAGCCAAGGAGTACAAGGAAGGCTGTGAGGCCTCTGGCTCTGGCAAAGGAAGGTACGGTTGTGGCTTGTAGAGCAGTTGAAAAGGGGTGTGTGTTTTCTGCTGAGATGTAGAGGAACTCACCCTTTTACCACAGATTACTGATCAATTTGTTTTAGTTTGAATCATTTTCATAGTATCCGGCTCACTTTGTGGTGATATCTTCTCTTTCTCTGGTTTCTGCGCTCTTTATCTGTTTCTCCTAGTCCTCTTTCAGTGCGGTTTGCATGTTGTGTTAGGATGAAAGAACGTCAACTATTAAGTTATATACAGGAATAAGCCTCTCCTTCTTAATGTCTTCTTAATTTACTTAGGATTACTGTTTTTAATGTTTACTCAAGCTTGCAAGTTTGAAATGCAGTATGTAATCATGGGGCTAAGATAATTGCATTGCCTATTATCACCATGAGAGGAGGTATTTACTTCATTAGGGCTCACTGAATGGGTCAAAATCAAAACTCAGCATCAGCCACAGCCTCTTTTAACAGATGACTGATTTGTGTATAAGTGCTTGCTGGTTTGAATGGGTTCTCACGCTGTCGTGATGGTGGTACAGGGATGTGATTCCCATCGGAGAGGGAGACATCGCCACTATGTGTCTGCAGCTGTCCTCTCAGCCCAGGGAGTACTCCTACTTCAGCCCCAGGACCATGGCCACGTGGGCGGGACCCGGCTACTGGCAGTTCAAGCCAAAGCACAAGTGTGAGTGAAAATTGTGGTTTAACACAAAATTAGAATCGACTGAGGTGCCAGAGTTGAGAAGTGCCCTGGAGCAAGAAATTTTACTTATTATTTTTCCATGTACTTGCTATATGTAGGCAGGCTATATACAAGTAATAACATTATTACAATACAATTATTTTTTGATAATGTACCCTTAAGGCCTGTCCACATCAAGAACAATAACTAGAACTATGTGAGCATCCACACTGCTCTTCTTTATTACCATTCAAATTCATTCATTTTTTTCAAAATATTTGAATAATAAAAGAATATGCAATTCTCAAATGAAACGGGTTAAATATGTACTACACTACTCAGGCTTATACATTGTTGATGCCACTATAGCATGTGGTTGTTTTTACACGTTCTGTCCACTAGAGGGACTTCTAACATCAGCCTGGCCTTGAGGGGACCTACGTCATGGCACATTGGGTTTCTTGCACGCCGCTCTCTGCAAGGTGGGAAATTGGCAATGAGCAATGAGCGGATGAAGGAAAGTGTGATAGCAATCCACGTTAAGGCCTTTCATCTCTCACCTGAGACCGCCATGTCCAAGCCCAGGCGCAGAACATGACCTTACCGCATGCTGATATGTTACTAGGCCAGGTAGAGCAAGCTACTGTACTAACAGAGAGAGAGAGACTGTATCATTACAAATGGGTAGCATGTAACCAACCCGTCTTAAAACACGGATCAAGGAATCTAACGCATGCAAGCGCGTGAGTCATAGGGTCGCCCCGTGGCACAATTAAAGTGAAGCCAAAATGCTTACTTCCTCCATAACCTCCCCAGCTTTAGTGCAATATCGTGCTGCATCTGATGTCATTGTTATTGTTCTTTTGTGCATGCGCGTCAGCTCAAAACCGCATAGAGTATATCAGAATCTGATATCAGCCACAGATTTGAGCAAAAATATCAGAATTAAACATTAAGACTTAGTGTGAACGTATCCTTATTGTTCATCAGTCAAGACACGAGAAGACAGATTAGCTAACCTTAGCCAACCTATTTATAAAAAAAAATTTACATTTAAATAATATTCTTTACCCATCCTGGAATGTTGTGGACTGGCCAGACCCTCCTCCGCTACGCTGTGGAGGAAGGTGGGGCAAAGCAGGACTAATGCAGCCTCAACTTACGTTATTTCTTTTTATGCTGTCTTTATGTGAAGCTTTGGTCTATAGTCATTCCGTTACATATAATACTATAAATATAACAGAAATTTATTTGGATGCTGTACACATTGGGCTTATTTTTGTTTGTATTTTACTTTTGAGGTATAAATTAGGCTTTCAAATTTTCTACAAAAGCTGAGGTGATTTTCTAATGGTTGTCTGTTCCCTGCATCATGTACTTAATATCTTATAGTGGACCATTTGCCTGACAAGGAGACGCGTAAAAGAAAGCCCAAGAAGACCTTTGAAATTGACTTCAATGACGATGTCAACTTTGAGACCTACTTCCGCACCACGAGAGTAAGACCCCTCGCTGCTCTTGTCATTCCAAACACAACACACTCACAGTTGAAGTGTCATCTGGTAAAAAATATTACCTGATATTTATAAGGGGAAAGTCGGACACATCGAGAAATTTGCTTTCTTGCCAAGCGTTAGATGAGAAGTGAACTGCCTTACCCCCAAATGAAATATGTTGCAGAGAGGGCAACTCGGCAGTTTGCTAACTTGTTGCTCTCTCTACCAATATAAGCTGCTCTGTTTTAGGCTACAAAACGTGGACGCAGGCTAAAGTTTAACCGTGGAGGACACTCAACTACCTGCTAGGCTAATGGGCAATGGTAACATTAATGTGTCTACTTCAGCTGAGAACGTAAGACATTACATAGGTATTCTCGCATATAGGCATAATAGTCAATGCAAATGGAATGTTAATGTGTCATGGAACATTGCGCTCCCCGACACTTCAAAGGTCGGATTTGCTCCAATTTTGATAAGTTTTGTTTAGAAAACCTTGAAACCATGTAAGACATGGACATGTCATCAGACACAATCCATGTCAGTAGAATCCAATTCATGTCATTAGACGCAACGTATACCCGTGCAAGCATGTTTTTTTTTGTGGTGATAAGCTCGGACCGACAAAAAGTAAATTTACTTTCCTGCAATTTCAATCTTGCACACAATTTATGGACTAATATAGATTTAAAGCATGATAACTTTCAGATCCATAAACTGTTCTGAGCACAAATCGCTTGTTGTCTGTGTGACATCCTCTCTCTCTCTCTCTCTCTCTCTCTCTCTCTCTCTCTCTCTCTCTCTCTCTCTCTCTCTCTCTCTCTCTCTCCTCCCTCCTCTCCCCCCCTTCACTTGCTCTCTGTCAGCTGCTCATTTTTCCCCTTCTAAAATATTAGAAACACTAAAGCAGATCCAGAAAACCCAACACGTTATAAATGTGTTGCTCCATTATTTCTAAGACCAGAAGTGTTGGGTAGTTTGGGATATTCTGTCCAATAAACAAGCGACTGTTTCGATCTTGTGACTTTTTATTTACAGTGTTTGGTGCGTGTGACAAATGTAGTGTGAAACCAAACCAAATGAAAAAACATGGCACTTCTTGGTGTGGTAGCGATAGCAACACAGCATTCAGTGTGGTAGTTATAGCTAATTAACCAGCACCACACTCTATTCTTAAAGGATAATTACTGGGGGGGGTTTTCACCCCGGAGTACCTGTTTCTAAGTGACTGATGGGAACATCAATCTTTGAAATTAGACCAGTATTAAGGAGGATGACTGCAGTCGGCAGCGGCAAAACAAGCTACAATCTAAGTTAATAGGAATGTTGTCCAGCTGGTATTTACCTTCACAAAAGTGCTTGTTTTTGTCACTGACAGGCTTTAATTAAAATTCTAAGTGTCTGACAACATTATGGAAAGGATTTTTAAGGAGGTCGACCTTTCATCCACGAAATTGCGTTTGCTAAACCCACCAGACTCCATGTAAATTAACAGCAATTTTAGCATAAAATAAAATAAATACATTTTATTCAAAGTTGACAGAAACAAAATAAAACTATGCAAAGCCATCTTTTCACTGTTTCAACCATCACAACTAGTTTTGGTTGAAATGAACACGTAGTTTACCGATTTTACATGTGAGAAAATGTTTGCTCTATATCTGATAAAAGTATTGCTTTTTTAAATGGAGTCTGGTGGGTTTAGTGCTAGCGACTTCAGGGCTGTTTCTGGTTAAACAAAAAGGTCTCTCAGGTTTTATAGTGGTCATATTATGCCTTTTGGGTATACCCCTTCCCTTTATTGTGTTATATATCATTTTTAGGGGTGTGCAAAAAAGTCAATTTGTATTCGAATTGCGATATCGTTTTTATATATATATATATGTATATATATATATATAAAATTTAGTATTTTTTTATTTCATGTCTACTGCAATCACATGCTAGATAGATACTTTATTGATCCCTAAGGGGAAATGTATTGTCCCAGTAGCTTACAGACATCACAAACAACATACACATCATAACAGGATGTTAAAATAACAAATAAACATATCCACACGAATAATATGGATATGAATATAATGCTCGCTTAACTGCTAATGTGGCAAGCCCTTGTTATTATAAATCCCACGTAACATCTAGGCAAGTCCCACCCTACGATTGTCCTTACCTAGCTACTGCACGTGTGTAACTCCCAACAAAGATTGAACAGAAGTGCGATGCCTCACTCTGTAGCTAAAACAGAGAGTTCAATACAGAGAGGAGCTGCAGCAATGTGCAGTATGACAAAAATGTTTTTTGAAAATGAAACCATGTAAACCTATTCTGGTAGAACCTCTAAATATAATATGTACCTATAAATGAGCAAAAATATGAGCACTTTAAAGGTCTATCTCCAGGGATCATTTCCAGACACTTGTTTTTACCTTCAGATTAATATTCTATTAATTTACATTGTAGCTTGTTTTTCCGCTGCTGACTGCAGCTACATACTGGACCAATGTCAAAGATTGTTGTTCCCATCCCATGTCACTTAGACAAAAAACATAAAAAATAGGGTCCATGTTGAAAAAAAAAACGGTAGTTACCCTTTAAGAGTGTGGGTAATCCGCTTGTGAACTGGACCTGACGACAACATTTTAGAACTAAGCCACCCTGGTAGCTTCAGATCAAATGTCATCAAATTGTCAGGACAGCTATTTTTGCTGATCTGAGCACAGACTCTTCGGTGATACATTGGCACGATACATAATGATACCTACGGTTTTATCTCTAGATTAAATTCCTTGAAATAGGACCCATAATCTGCTAGGGATGTAATGATACACTCAACTCACCATTTGATGCTATCAATGATTTTGGGTTCACAATACGATTTTTTTTTTAACAGAATGAGCTGGAGACAAATGACTGAAAATATTCCTTTATTTATATAAAATGTCCAAAACAATGCGTTCTTTTATCAAAAGTGCACTTACAATTGTATTTTATCTTAAATAATAAAAATTAATAATTGGATTTCTAAAACAAATCCCACATCAAAATAACTAAATTCAAAGAATGTCTGAAGTCAAAGAAGTAAAATCAAAAATAGTTTGCACCCTAGGCTGTTTAAAAATTGCATCATGATTAATGTTTTATCTCAACCTGTTGTAATCTTTGCATTTATGTAGATTTTTAATTGATCGACGATGCACCATTTCATCCCTATTATCTGCAAATAAAATACTCAGCTAGTCGGTAAGTGTTAGTAGGTACTTGTCAGTAAGTGATAGCACTGTCTGTATGGATTTGAGACACTGAACAAAATCTCTGAATACAGTCAAATTAAGAGCATATGAGTTGAAAATGGTCAAGAGACCTTAGACACTTAAATGTATCTGAACTCAATCTGACATTGTCTGCTTTCCCTTTGCAGGCGGCCACAACCAACAGCAAGTCTGCCCTCACGTCAAGCAATAAGAAAACCTCTCTCCCAGCAGACTTCCAGTTTTCCCCAGAGACGCTCTCCCAGCTCAGACTCAAACCCTCCAACTCGGTGAGTCCTCACTACTCCTGTCAGCGGACTGGAAGAGGTTAAAGGTAGAGGAACTCAGCCGTCCTCTTCAACACTGATACGGGGCCGATGTTGGCTGAAGAAAGAAACATTTTTTATCAATTTAATCCACAAAAAATGTACAGCAATCACATAGTTCTTGTGGTGGTTAGGTTTTCAAACAAAATTTGTCTTTGCACAAAATTGAGCCATGCTACAGTCATCATATATAGAGCTGTAACTATTCCAAATTTTGTTGTACAATTAATTTCCTCAGAAATAATTGCAATTAACAATATAATTGTCTCTTTCAGTCCAATTTTTGAAAAGAATATATATAGATATTCCAGACAAACTTTTGAATGAACGCCAGGATACATCTTTTGGTTTTATTGCTGTTATGTGACCCAGAGAGGAGGAAGGGTGGGGTCTGGGCGGTTAATGCGCTGAAGCACTGAAGGGAGGGGTTGAGGTGGAGGGAGGGGAGAGCTGGTCTTGTTTTGTTTGAAAATACTTCAAGCGTCAATAAGAAGTAACATCACCCAGTATCGCTTAGAGCACCTTCAAACAAAGAAACAGGCCTAATCATGTAATGTGCCTTCAGTATCCGTACCCACATAAAGATGATTTGTCGGTTAAGAAGGATGTATTTGGTTTTGTTGATTCTAGTTGAGTCAAGAAGGCCAGAAGAGGTTGTCTGGAGAGCTCGGAGAAGGCATTGGAGACTACGACTACAACAACGCCAACGACACGGCCAACTTCTGTCCAGGTCTTCAGGTCTGAACTTTATTATGGCTTTTGATTAAATTTGTTTTTGTCTGTTTGATTTTACTGTATTTTAACATACTATCTTCATCTAAGGAGTAGGGGTGGGAGACATTGCAAGGTATTGGAAGTTTGGAAAGAACAAACTGAGAAGTAGATGTGTAGCTTTGTCCCTTCTTCAGAAAAGAACTCTAGTCTAGGTGATTCTTTTGGCTACTTCTACCAAATACTGTACTGTAAAATCCCCTAAAAGTGAGGACTTCTAATCTCTGGAGCTAGAGCTGTTCAATTCCAAATTTAGCTGTACAACTTATTGTTGTACATGGTTGTAATGGTATTGTGAACAATATAATTCTCTTTCAGTCAAATTTTATTAAAGAAAAAAAAGATTATTTATAGAATGTATTACATTTTCAAACACATTTAAAGGTCCCATGACATGAGGCTTTTACATAGACCTTAGTGGTCCCCTAATACCATATCTGAAGTCTCTTTCCCAAAATTCAGCCTTGGTGCTGAATTACAGCCACTAGAGCCAGTCCCACAATGAGGATGTGCCATTTCTGAGTCTGTAGCTTTTGAGGAGGAGAGAGGGGGGGCAAGGTGGAGGCTGTGGGTGTGGCCTTGACCAACTGCTACTTTGCTTGTTTGAAAGCCATGATGTCTCTCTCTCATGGGCGGGCCAAATTCTCTGGGCGAGCAAATCAGAGAAGGGGGAGAAAGATTCCAGATCGGCCCATCTGAGCTTTCATTTTCTCAAAGGCAGAGCAGGATACCCAGGGCTCGGTTTACGTCTATCGGCATTTCTAGCCACTGGGAGACCATAGGCAGGCTGGGGGAGTTCATTTTAATGTTAAAAACCTCATAAAGTGAAATTTTCATGCCATGGGATGTTTAAGCTTTTAATGAATAGACCTTTTTCACAGCAGACATTTTGACTTGTCGTAGTAGGAAAAGGGTTCAATTCCATCAAGTGTCCCAGTAAGCATGCAGAATACCAGGGCCTCTCCTAAGTGGAATGCCGCCATCATTAATGGTTTTGAATACACCTGGTCTTTTCCAACTATGACATGTGAACATGCCGTGAAAAAGATCTAGTACTGGATACATCATTTGGTTATATACTCACTGTCATATAACCCAGATAATGTAACACAAATACACCTGTAAAGTAAACAATGCCCATTTATTATCAAACAATTTTTCTAAATGTGCCCCCACCCCCCCTTGTCAATTTTGTTGCAATGAACGTGTATAGGGTCAAGTGCCAACAACTAATAATTAAAATAATAATTAAAATGTAAAGTCCGACCACCCATCAAGACCTTAGTTAATGATAGCAAATTAGTTGTGGTTAAACAAATAACCGCTATTATGTAAAAATATTGACAATTAGCCAATTGTGTAATAATTGTTTCAGGTCTAGGAGGAACCATAATAGAGAATTGTCATTTAAAATTGATTGGGAACCACATCTTGAATGTTTTATCCTTTGCCTTTGCATTTTCTTGTCCATCTTCCTCATCAGGGGGGCGACAGTGATGATGATGATGTCGAAGGGTTTGCTGGTTCAGATGATACACAGCCTTCAGGTGACAGCATACCTCCGTCCACACAAGATCTAGAGGGCATTTCCACGTACGGGGAGGAGGATCTGGTACCTGAACCACACAGGGTGGGTAACGCAAGATTTTGGTGCAGCACAAACACCTTATTCTAACTGAAAATGAATGTGTGTGTTTGCCCGGTGATTCAGATCAGCTCCAAAATGTAATGACTTCTTCCTTGGCCCATGCGACACTCTTCCACCAAGAAAAATTGGGCCAGTAGTTTTTCTCTAATCCTGCTGACAAACCAATAACCCTGGGTTGGTTGCATTTCTGTAAACCAAAAAAAGTCTTGGGAAGGAACTTTAGCACCATGCAAAACAAATAGCCACATAAAATATTAAATAGGTTAACTGTTCACACAATGCAGTTGCATGAGCAATTTACATTAGCTGTTTACATGGTTACACGCCAATTGCTCTTACCAGTGTATAGTGGCGTGTACTTTGTCCATAACAATCCCCGCCAGTCTGTCCCAAAACGTCCCAGTTGGAGAGGAAATGCAGGAAACACATTCTCTTGTAAAGCTTCACAATCATTCAGGGAAAGAACCAAGCAGCCCTACCTTGTTGCACGATCCACATTTTTCTTCAAACTTGTCATTTTCAGCATGTCGCTTGCTTGCTTGCTAGAAGTTTGTTGTTGTTTCCCTTGGCGAAGGGATTTTGAAAATTGCAACACTGAGAGAGGAAGGTGAGGGACAAAGCCTGACAGCAATTGTTTAGACTACACTGACTATAAAAACAGAAGCCTGACTGCTGTGGACACAGTTTAAACAAACAAATCTGCTCATTATGACTTGGACTGGTTTATAATTGAATTGTTTGTTTTTGTAGGTCAACAAGATTGAGATTAATTATGCTAAGACAGCAAAGAAAATGGACATGAAGAGACTCAAGAACAGCATGTGGACACTTCTAGCTGAAAGCCCAAAAAAACCCACAGAGGTAAGTTACACTATAGACTATGAGATACTATAAACTGAAGATACTTCATACACTATAAACTGGTAGACTGGCCATGTATCAGCTTCTTTGTCTGCAGCTATATAAGACAATGCATTTCATTTGGTCATTGCTCACTGTGTGTGTGTGTGTGTGTGTGTGTGTGTGTGTGTGTGTGGGGTTGTGTGTGTGTTGTGTGTGTGTGTGTGTGTGTGTGTGTGTGTGTGTGTGTGTGTGGTGTGGTGTGTGTGTGTGTGTGTGGGTGTGTGTGTGTGTGTGTGTGTGGGGTGTGTGTGTGTGTGTGTGTGTGTGGTACCAGTGTATTTTATTAGTTATCTCTTAATCTTCCCCACAGGAGGTGGACACTGTGGAGAAACAAGAAGTGTGTGGGGAGAAGGTCTTTAGTCAGACTACAAAGACGCTGCTTCAAAGGTACCTGCAGACTTCCTGCTATGGCACAGCACTGATGGGGAATAATAAGGACTGTGTCTCGTTCTGCATACTTTCGTCAGTACACTGCTGCACAATGTGCTCTGACCACTTACTGCTGTAGTGCCCACTGTCGATAGTTAGTATTGTCCCAAAAGAAACACTTATGTTAAAACGCGTACCGGAAATGACGAGCGGACGGCTCAGCTCTCCGCCTCTCAAAATTGGACAAAAATCGATTAAACCTAAACTTTGTTGATATAAAAAACACAGATTCAGCAACTGAATGGCCTACATCTTGTTTAAAATGTTTTCAGAAACACGTTTCGGTGAGCTATTTTCGTAACATTCGAGATCGTATTCCAAACAAGCCGCTATCTGGCCGCCAATAAGCTTGGTTGCTAATTCCGGGAGAAGGCGGACCCATGTGACGCGTTTCTCCAATAAGCTGCCGGACGACGTCCCTGGTCCCTCCCCTTTTCACTTTGTCGTCAAGATGCCGCAGGTTTAGTGCGCGTAGTGTCCATTGTTCCACACTGAACTTTTTGACCATTTTTAGGGGGTCAGCCAGGTTCTTTCAGCGCACTGACTTTTTTGCATTATCTACACTATAGACTTAAAACGAAGTGTTTGAAGTTTGCAAGTAAGCGGTTTGAGACACAGCCAAGGACTGAAAAGCACTCACCAAAAGTGCATGGCATGTATTTTCACTGTTGTCTGGATAGATCAGGGTTTCCACTTGGACATGGAAGTGTAGATTCAAACAATCAATATTTTTGTGAAGAAAAATGTTCATCTCTAGAGTTCTATTGCTTTGTAACGTGCTGTGAACCAGCTAGGAGCAGAACTAAAAAAAGACGTATTACTCCCTTGAAGGCACTAGGTTTGAACAGAATGATTTCACAGAATGTGACATTTATTCTCTCTCTCTCTCTCTCTCTCTCTCTCTCTCTCTCTCTCTCTCTCTCTCTCTCTCTCTCTCTCTCTCTCTCTCTCTCTCTCCTCTCTCCTCTCTCTCTCTCTCTCTCTTCCAGATTGCCAAACACGATGGCTCAGAACCTGTCGGTGCCTCTGGCTTTTGTTGCGCTGCTTCATCTTGCCAATGAAAAGGTGAGTTTTTTCATGGCTTAAAGAATGCCGTTTTATTCAACATTTTCAAAAAATACATCCTAAAATACATAAATATAAAAAAGAGTGGGAGGGAGGCAGGGAGAGTTGGGGTACCTGCTATTAAGCTGTTATTGAAGTATATTAACATTTATTTATTGCTTTTTTTCATTATTTCAGGATGTATTTCATATGCATATTAATGTATTTTTCATGATTAATATTAAAGTGTGTGTGTGAAAATTGATACGTAAAGGCGTCATCTGTGAACATTTGCATCAAAACGTTTATACATGTGTATATCGATGGTGTTTTATGTTTGCGTGTATGTGTATTAATTTAGACAGACGTTTTTCTATTGTTATTGACTTAGATGAGTTCAGAGCACATTTTATGACCAATTCGTGTGTGTGTGTGTGTGTGTGTGTGTGTGTGTGTGTGTGTGTGTGTGTGTGTGTGTGTGTGTGGTGTGTGTGTGTGTGTGTGGTGTGTGTGTGTGTGTGTGTGTGTGTGTGTGTGTGTGTGTGTGTGTGTGTGTGTGTGTGTGTGTGTGTGTGTGTGTGTGTGTGTGTGTGTGTTGATCAAATAGCCACTCTTATTTCTTTTGATCATGCAATTATACACTTAAAGCTGTCTTGTATGAAATGATTGTACATGATTATTACACTATTGATATTGCTGCTAATGGTAGTAGTCTTTACCAGTAATAAGGCAGGCAGAAGGAAATGAAGAAGAACGTGTGTACACACCTTCCATGTTTTCTTCACCTTGGAGTTTTGCTACAAAGCTCTTACAAACACTGGAGAATCTGAAATGGTTGTTTAGACATGTAGCCATCTGTTGAAAAATGAAAAGTGTATATATATTCTTTTTTAAGTACAATATGGAATATGTTTATTTTTTACAGAATTTGGAGCTGGTGAAGGTTGATGACATGTCAGATATCATCATCAGACAAGGCCACTGAGAAGAATAAAATGATGGGATGATATGGGGAGAGTTGCTGCTATTCTCCACCTGTTCATCTCTTTTACTCTTTACTATCTGGTATATCTCTGTCACATTCTCTTGTTTAGATTGTATAATGTTTTTATTAATTTTCTAGCAAATACAATACGTAATAAGCAACTGTTAAAGTCAAAACTGCCTCTATTCTTTTTATTCTGTACTCTTGATGCTTATCCTGTGTGTAGATAATTTAACTGCTCACCCACTGCACAGAAAATGTTTATTTTCAAGAAAATAAAAGCCTTTTTTCTAAAACATGTTGTACAGCGTAATTTTACATCATTAGGCCTTTTCTTCACACAATTCACATTTTAATAATGCAATAGACAGTATTTTTAGCACAGTTGCTAATGCCTGCCAGGCAAATTGTTCTCTGAAATAGACATAATAGCTGGGATTATTTTTAGCTGCTTGTGACTCAGATCAGCGTACAGAAGTCTTCTGACATGACCGAAGCATTTTAGCCTCACCACACCCCTTCCTAGATGGAGGAAAAACCGGTTGGTCGGTGCAACTGGCTGGGTGGGACTGGTATGACATCAGTATCAGGTGCAGGTTAGGGAGGAGTCACTCAGTCAGCTGAGTTCTTTGGTGGAGTTAAATTTCACTGAGTTTAATTTATTTACCAAATAAATAGCAATGACTAATAACCATTCACACACAATGTGGGATTACTATCAGTTCCTAATGTGGATTAAGACATTTTTATGTAATCAAATGGGATCTGGGACATTGAACATGGCTGCTGATGTAGAGATACTGAGTTAGTGCATTAAGGAATGAGTTACAATAAATCCACATTGTGCAATACAACATAATGAGAAATTTTATTTCTCAAGCCAATCAAGAAACTAGAACTACTAATGGTGTTTTATTGTGATAGACTGATAACCATGGCATGAAGGTGGATGATAAACCAAGTTTCTGAAAATAAAACTGGCACCTCATAGGGAAAAAAACATGAGACAAGCTGTAAGACTGGGGAATGTGGAGAAATCTCGCTAATCCCGGGTAAAAACAACTCTTCGGAGTAATGTCAGTGAGGAGAGTCAGATGTTGCAAAGCGTTCCTACACAGACTAAAAAGTCAACAGTTTTATTAATTATTGCATTCAGAGTGACTTGGTTTCATAATGTGGGAGTGGTTTTACATTTTCACTATACATTTCTAATTGTCCATTTTAGTGCAATAGATTCCCATGTTTGTTATTCTGATTTCTGATATGTTGAAAACATTACAATACGAAATCCAAAACCTGTCTTATCAAACTATTGTGTTGGTTGCTTAGCAATTACTTTGCTCAGCTGTTTATTAACAGTTTTTCTTGGTGAAGAAATGGCATTTATTGACTTGGTGGATCAAATTATATTTGTCAACATTCAAATCAAATGTCTTATAATAACAATGGTGATTTTAATTATTGGTAGTAGGTCTATGTTTGCTATAGACTCACTGCTATAGTTGTATTAGTCTGGCTTTCTTAGCACACCTTCAAGCCTTTCCTTAGTCCTTTTGTTTGATCATAAACAAAACATGACATAACACCTAGCTCGTGCCTCAAAGCTCTTAGTTCAGCCATGTAACTAGGCACACAGACAGCATAGTAGCACCTTGATATGACGCCTCCCTGAAGATAAAGTTGGGAGAGCCTTTAAGTGTCTATGGGAGACCCCCATAGCCACAAGAGAGCCACAAGTTGTTGTGTTATTCAACCATTAAGGAAATGAAGGGAAACGGCCTTCACAATAAAAGTAGGCTACGCAATTGTCATGGTGCAACTTTTTTTTAAATGCATACAAACAATATATTGGCCTATTATAAACTAAATATAAGTTTCTTTTCAATTCAATTCAATTCAATTCAATGTTATTTATTGTATCAATTCATAACAAGAGTTATTTCGAGACACTTTACAGATAGAGTAGGTCTACACGACATTCCAGAAGTTTCCAGTTTCCAGTTTCTTTGCGAAATAAACGTCATTCATCAGAGCTTCGTATATGCTAACGTTACAGATAAATTCAGGCCAACAATTATTTATTTTTTCGTTGTGGTTTTCAGTATATTTTGATGTGATGGTTAAATAATACGGTTCAGTATAAATTTGTTCATAAAGAACTTGATTTTTTACTATTCACCGTAACGGTGAGATTTTTTTTAATAAGCTTTAACCACAGAATTTAGACTGTTCGTTTAAAAAAATATATATATATATATATATATTTTAAAAACGTGTTCGGGAAATAGTGATTGCATTATGGGCCGCTTGACACTTGAAGCGAAGGAATTCAGTTTGAACGGGGGGGAAAAAAACAACCAGGAAGTTAAACAGAGCAGGAAACGCTGTGGTGGAGCAGCAGACTTAAAAACTTTAAATAATAGCGTTAACTAAAATCACAGTTAATTCATCGGATTGTGGTCAAAGGGCATAGTTTGCAACAAGATGGACATCGATCCGGTAGGTGATAATGGATGAAGCTTGTGTTTTTTGTTGTTTAGAAAGCCTCTCCGCCATCACCATGTTTGGCGTTAGGCACGGCATTCAACAGGTGTACTTCTGAAAAGTATAATAAGTTACATTTGACCTAAAACTGTTGTACATAGTCGCAAATTTAACTAGTTATGTAGCTAGCTAAGTGAGCGCATTAACTTTTTGCGGTTGAGAGACCAAGTCAGAGCGTCCTAATAAAATGACCTAATTACACTCTTTACAGAAACTATACCGTCTTCGGTGGAAATACAGTGTTTCAGGGAATTAAGCTAATGTTGGTTCAACTCAATA
Organism: Etheostoma spectabile; assembly: GCF_008692095.1. Taxonomy (NCBI): domain Eukaryota; kingdom Metazoa; phylum Chordata; class Actinopteri; order Perciformes; family Percidae; genus Etheostoma; species Etheostoma spectabile. Next base: position 597,374 of record NC_045737.1, on the reverse strand, counting down.
CCGGTCAGGCACTTTATTTGACATTTTTCGTCCGCTATTAGGCCTAAATATTGTCAGGTTTTTATTTCAGTCGCTTACCTTCCGCATACATTTCAAACGCACGACAACAAGTGAAGTGGCGGTAGAGCTGGCGCCTGTAGCCAAACGCCATTAAAAAATGGGTCAATCGCTAATGTTACCTTAGCTACTGAATAGGCTACTCAAGGACGTCAAACCCCGGCACAGTATGGCTTATGTCGTTTCTTATCTGCCACATCAAGAGCCCAACGCTTTTTTGAATAAAATTTCAACTTTTACATTACTTGAGCTCAGTGCTTAACTAACTTAAATTAGCTACAAGTTTGTGCATTCGCTCGTGTGTTAGCATTAACGTTACGTTTGGCTAATATCTTGCAAAACCAAAAATGTGCTAAGAGAGCAGTTATAAAAGTTGAACTTATGCTATTGAGTGAAGTCTTCGCTCATATATTATTCTGAAATACCTTTTTCATTTCAGAATAATGAGTGAAGCAAGACTTCACTCAACTATTACAACTGTTCACGTAGCACAGTTTTACAATAGCCTATTTATCATCTCTATATTTATTTGAGTAGGCAAACACATTTTTGTCTCAGTGCGTGCATTGACTTTAACATAGGATTCCATTCTGCTAGCTTAGCTTAGCATAATGAATGGAATCCTATGTTGCCGGTTAGCATGTTGTGAGTAAAAGGGACGCAACAAAAACAAAACCTTATTACTTCTTGTGGCCTGCATATTCACAACAAGCACAAATAGCGTTTGCAGATTAAGACCAGACAATATATAAACATAGAGGAGATATTGGCGTATTCCTTTAATGTCCTTAGAAGTCTCACAGGAAGTCCCTGGAAGTTCAAGGAGTAGCTAATCTTAAGGATAATTGAGGGTGTTATGTTATTCATGTCACTTGCGGAATTGTGTCTTTCCTATGTTTTCTCTCTGCTATTAACAGCTATGTGACTTTGAACATGTATCTTACACAATTCTTCCTTGGCATTCATCAATTTAAGTCTGGTCCAGTGTGGGATCATGGGGTCTAATCAAGAGGGTAAGACAGCCTCTGCAAAGCATACCATTTTGTTGCTAATAAGCCATCACCTGCCGTTAGCATTCCATTGACTGCCATTCATTTTGGCGTCACTTTGACAGCAAATAACTTTGCTTCTGAAGCGTTTAAAGACTTTATTTGTCCATTGTTTATTTCTAAAGAAACATGTATAAAAGGCTCCATTACCTTGTAGCTCACTTCATGGCCCTGTTACAGGCAACTTTGTAAAAATAGGCTAACGAATGTGTCATAACCAAGCGACTTGCTGTCACATAGTCGACAAACTACAGTAAATGTGCTGTATTTATATAGCGCTTTTCTAGTCTTAACAACTACTCAAAGCGCTTTTACATCATACAGGAAACATTCACCATTCACACACATTCATACACTGTGGCCGAGGCTGCCGTACAAGGTGCCCCCTGCTCATCAGATAAACACTCACACAGATTCACACTCCGATGCGCAGCACCAGGGGCAACTCGGGGTTCAGTGTCTTGCCCAAGGACACTTTGACGTGGGACTGCAGGGCCAGGGATCGAACCACCAACCTTCCAATTGGCAGGCAACCGCTCTACCACTGAAGTACAGGAGAACCTTACAGGCAGTTTTGAATTACATTAGCTGTTTTAGTTTAATTGCTAATGTTAATTAGCCTGTGCCTATGTTGTCTCCTAACATATACCTACGCTCTCCATCTCTGCTGATTGGGAATGACTTGAGATTTCTCTTGGCAACACTACCAAAAGACTTACAACTTTCAGACAGGTTGCTCACGTCACAACGACATCGTCAAGGTCAGTTGGAGGCTGCACAGTAACGCTCAGCCATCATCGGAAAAGAGCTTCTAATCGACTTCACTGCTCTCCTTTGCAATTCTACGGCATGGCTTTATCCATTAATTTTACGGTCTGTGGGTCTAATAAGTATCTGTTTGAGGCGATTAACATGGACCTGTTGCTTTCTCTCGTAAAAAGTGAAAAACGCAGACTTCTGAGGTTGTGAAACATTGCCTTCCCTCTCTTTGAAAGACCAGGCAAACCTTAAACTTTACTGACTAAGCTGTGCGGGGGGGGCAAAGGAAAAGTAAAACCCACTGTTTTACTGTAGCCTGCAACATTTATTAGTATTGGTCCGCTATAATTTGGGTACTTTGATGAAAGAGAAATCCTACTGCACCCTGGCTAGTCTATTCACATCCTGTGTGCACTCACAGATAAGGGTTGTGTTACATTTGACTAGATTAGGAGCTGTGAGGATTTACTGTGGCCTAGAAGACCAAATGAAATCCATCCTTTGCATTTACCTTCGCAGTCAAACATTTTAACAGGAAATATTTGATTTATGTCATTCACACATCCTTGTATCACTCACTACCTTGATGTATCATCCTCCTTATTCCTTATCTATCAGGAAAGTAGTAACAAGGTGACTTATCGTCAGGCTTTTTGCTTGAATTGTCAAGTTTCACTAGAAGACCAAAGTCACTTTCCATGCACAGCAGAGGAACACCTTGTTGGGTGAATTCAGTTTTAAGGCAACAGTCCAAATATTTTAATTGGACACTAAATGTAGCCGTCAGTGCATTAACATCTTGTGCGTGGCATGTTTCTGTCTCCCTCTTTCTGTGAATGTTGATACTTGATAGCTGTCAGCCATTCAGTGGGCCTCACTAAACTACTAGCACTGTTAAAGGGAAAAGAGGGAGAGAAAAGGCCTGGTTTACCAGAATCAGAAATACTGGCAAAGCTGGAAGGAGTAAAAGAATATTGTACTCAAGTAAAAGTGCTGATGGAAAATCTGTTCAAATGTCCTTTTAAATAGAACGAAGATCAGTCAAAATTAAATCCGCACGATATGAGAAACTATTATTTCTATAGCGATAATTCTTGCGATAGATATTAAAGTCTACTCAGTTCTGCATTTCTGCTGCTTTGAGTTTTCTGCTGAAATACAACCAATTGCTTGCTGAATTTAAAACCAATGAAAGGAAATCATTTTCTAACATCCTTTTTATTGAACATTGAATTGAATAGAAAAGGCACTACTAAAATAGAAATTACATTTTAAATTGCAGTTTTTAGGGATATTTTCTTTCAACTAACACAAAAAATCTACGAGTGTCCTTTCTGATTTTTTTTTTTTTTTCATATGCAACCTTTCGCGATGTGTTTATTGCGCCAGTTAATATGGCAGAGACGATTAGGCAATGTATCGTGTAGGGGTGATCCGAGTACTCGGCTGAAACGAGTATCCTGTACGGATAAAGCACTTCTGCCGAGTACAAGTATCATACGAGTAATATGAGTCAATATCCGTGCTCGGATTGATTACAAATCCTCAACTGGCCGCGCAGCGTTCTGTGATAGTCCAGCGCCCCCCCCCCCTACAAACACGCTCAGCTCAATCACACACACACAGACACGGAGAACTGCGCTCCCTCGCCTCTCTCTCTCTCTCTCCCCCGCTCTGTCAGTCAATCAGGTCTGCGGGTCTGTAACATTTAGGGTTTCTTCAGCTTTGTTCTTAACTTCGGTTTGTAGTCCTTACATAGTAACCAGTAGATTTCTGGTGAACGTGGGGTTTGTAGTCCTTACATAGTAACCAGTATATTTCTGGTGAACGTGGGTTTGTAGTCCTTACATAGTAACCAGTAGATTTCTGGTGAACGTGGGGTTTGTAGTCCTTACATAGTACCAGTAGATTTCTGGTGAACGTGGGGTTTGTAGTCCTTAAAATTTAGGACCAGTAGTTTTCTGGTAAACTGGGTTTCAGACGTGCTGCTGGTTTAAATGCAACTCCCTTTGCGTCTCTGCCATCGGAGATTTTTTTTTTTTAACTGTCAGCGCCCCCCCCGCCCCCTCTCTCTTTCTTTCTCTCTCTCTGTGTCTCTCTCTTACCCCACACACACACCCCACTCAAAAATATGTGTGGAAAATAAAAGAACCAAAAACAAAAAAAACACTTATCGTAAAAAAATTTAGTTAAAATAGAAAGTTATACTGAGTATGAAAACTCTTTTTCATACATTTTACTTCACAATTGCAACTGCATGGGGTGTATTCATTGTTGCAAAACCTTCTGTATAATTTTGTTGTTACCCTGACAACACCATTGATCTGAAGCTCGATGCTTAGTTTTAGTAGTATAAAGTTTTAATCAGCAATAAATATAACAATTTCTGATCACCCAATCAATTGCGTGCTTAAAATAACCCCTACCGGTTAAAGCCCCGCCCATTCAAAACAACTCGACCCCTTCCGGGTTAATCTGACCACTTCCAGGTAGGCCCCGCCCAGTCAGGTACGGGTACAGATAATTCATGTGGTATACAGTACAGATTGCTGTACTCGCTCATCCCTAGTACCGTGCGCCAGAGTAAAAATGTACTCTGACGCTACATTTACGCTACTACACTTTGGTTTAAAAACACATTTCTTTTGTTACATTTAGGCCTAACGTCTGCACTCCTCCGATGTTTCCAAGCCCCTAAAACAGAGACATTTGGAAACATGGCTGTTACCGTTTTGGTTTGAAAACTCCAGTGTTGCTTTGTAGTAGACGGGCATAAACGGAGACCTTTGGGAACAAGGATGCGCATCATCAGTCTTAACGGTTAGGTAGGCTTACAATCCTTTCAGTCACGGTTCCACTTTGTTGTCGGTCCAAGCAAATACATTCCTGCTCTTCTTTTTTGCCATTGTTGTCCTTTCTCCAAAGTACTTTTCTGTATTTTTTTAACTTGTACATCCAGGGGAGTAGCCGTAATTTGGACATGTCCCCAGCGTTACCCCATACAATCTCTTGTGTGGACAGAGATTGTATTTGTCTCAAAACATTGCTTTAAAATGAAAATGTAGTAGTCTAGATGTACAACGTGGTACCATGACGTGTTATCTGTTTTGAGCTAGTGTTTTACCCATCCCCCACTCCAACAACCTCCCAAGGCAGATTTTCGCCCTTGCATACTACTCGCTACGGCCTAAATTTACGTGCAATCGCAAGGTAATGTAAGTCAATGGAGGCCAGACGGCATTGATAAACAATAATGCTAACCATAACCCATAAAGACGTGATTTAATTGTATTGCTGTGCATTTGTACTGTTCATTAAATACGAATCCTGGCCCGGGTGGGACCAACGTTCCGCACCTTTCCCACCCAGTGATGGCTAGGGGTGGGGGGGGGGGGAAATCGATACAGCAGCTTATTGCATAATTTTCAGTGGCAATACTGTGTTGATGCACAAGCGGCAAGTATCAATCTATTTTTATATATGTGTTGATCAGTTTGTCTGCTTGACAATCCCATTTTGCAACAATAAAATTTGAAGTGATATGAACAGAGTTTCCTTGCGGGAACATCATTTGAAATGATGGAAAATTAGAAGTTGGAATAAAGGTTCTGACTTGCAATGTATTGCAGAAAATTTAAAATCGCAATAATATTGTATCTTGGTGATATCGTATCGGGAGGCATCTGGTAATTCCCACCCCTACTGATGGCTGACAGCATGGGAACATAAACATTTGAAGAAGGGGGGGGGGAAAAAGAGAGAGAGAAGGTAGGGGAGAGTAACAGGTAAGCAGATGACCCAGCAAAAGCCTGCTCTGTTTCCTAGAGACCGTTTTGTTTACAGCCTGGTGCTGGCTCATGGGACGTGGAAGTCGCTGCGCATGAAAACACTGCATATAAAATTTCTGCTTTGAGATCACACCCACGACTGTAAGATCCCATCTTGTCTTCCTCTTGAGTGCAGAAGCAAGGTTTGACTGCCAGCCGGCTGGGCTGTCATGTGCAGCCGCCCGAAGGCCGCCAGCAGCTGTCATGCTGATTGTTGTCTGAAAATACAAGACTGATGAGGGAATAGTTTGATTTGTATTCCCTTACAATCGAATGCTTTACAAACATGTGCTGGTGTCAGACAGATGAATCCAGCCACTGGAAAATAAATGAAAGAACCTTTTCATGGTAAAAATTAGCCTGAAGAACAGATTTAAAAGGCTAGTCACTTTGAATTCAGTTTTGTGAGACATTAATATGGGTGAATATTGGATTCTGATTTGACTGCATGGTTTCCATTAAAACATGTTAACCTACTAAGTAGTATGATTGTCCAATGTGTCCTTGGTGTACGATGAATTTGTAAATTAAAGAGTTAAGTACTAATATTCCATTATTATTACGAATATGACAATATACCAAGTTTGTTGCGGGACATGTAAACAGCATATTCTGTGGAGATATTCCGAATAAGGCCTTTTTCCTATTTGTATAGCTTTTATAGTAGCATTTTGATTTTAGTTCCACACGGTAGAACAAGTCTGCCGTCGGTTGAAAAAAATCCTCAGGCGTTACCAGGGAAAGGGCTTGTGGAAAACTTGAGATTTTGTTTGCAAAGCGCAGACAAATACAAATCTCTGCTCTTAATTTTTTTTTTTTTGCTTTGACCAGTGTCCATGGTACAAGCAGGATAATGCCCTTTGTGGTGTCCATAATCAGGACTGTATGGACTGCGTGTCAGACGTTTCTGGCCTCCCCGCAGGGTCCAAAATGGCCCCACCTACGAGCCAAATGCTGGTAAAATATACAACTGCCTGGTAGATTTGCTTTACTCACCAGTCAAAAAAATGCCAATGGTAATCTGTTGGGTGGCTGGTAAAACAAAAAAGTAAATATTGCACCCTGCCTCCCCGTCTAATGCCCGACACCTCGTCGGGCATTAGCCTTTACATGATTGTGTGACCTGGAGGCAGTTATGTGCAAAGAAAAAGGAAATGATCCAAAAAGTGACACTGGAGGTTCTCGTCAGGGAGCAGATGAAGGAATCCAAAGCTGCAAGACACCTGTCCGCTGCCTCAGCCTGTCTGACGATGCTATAGTCTACAGGTGAAACTCGGAAAGTTAAAGTATCATGCGAACGTTTATTTATTTCATTAATTCAACTTAATAGGTGAAACTAACGTACTACTATAGACTCATTACATGCAAAGTAACATATTGCAAGCCTTTATTTAGATAAGTATGGCTTACAGCATATGAAAACCCCAAATTCAAAATCTTAGAAAATTAGAATATTACATGAACTCAGTAAAAAGATTTTAAATGCAGAAATGTCGGCCCTCCAACAAATATAATCACGCAAATGTACTCTGTGCTTGGTTTTGGCCCCTTTTGCTTGAATTACTGCCTCAATGCGGCGTGGCAGGGATGGTATCAGCCTGTGGCACTGCTGAGGTGTCATGGGAGACCAGGATGCTTCAGTAGCGGCCTTCAGCTCTTCTGCATTGTTTGGTCTCATCTCT